>NW_022758997.1:609331-627564 GCF_011630105.1 Anneissia japonica
AAACGGATATTTCGATATATATTTATAATTGATACATTACATCATTTTCCATACATATACATAGACTTAACAATAATAATTTAAAATTATAACTTTTTAACTCTACATAGGCCTAACAATAATAATCTAAAATTATAACTTCTTAACTATACGTAGGCCTAACAATAATAATCAAAATTATAACTTCTTAACTATATGTAGGCCCAACAATAATAATCTAAAATTATAACTTCTTAACTATACGTAGGCCTAACAATAATAATCTAAAATTTATAACTTCTTAATCATACGTGAAAACAAATAACGACACCATGAATGGAGCCATAATATGTAGCGCCCCCAACTTGCGTGTTTGGCTTCTTCGGTGATCATAAATTTCTTGATTGAATGCATCCTATCAAAGATATTAGAATACATCTTCTAATCGGTAAGTTAGGCGTTCATAATACATGATATGGTTAATATCTAAATAGACAATATAATTTGCGTAATGTTCTATATAGTAAATAATATTGTTCATCAAACTTGGATACGGTTTGACCAACGATGGGTACGGTTTGATCAAAGATGGGTACGGGTTGACTAAAATTCTGGGTACGGGTTGACCAAAATTTGGGTACGGTTTGTGGGTACGGTTTGACTGTAATTCAAGCCTATAGGCTATAGGCTAGCCTAATAACAGCTAGCTAGGCTCCATGGGCTAGGTCTATGTGGGTAGGGCAAGGGTAGCACTTCAGCTCTCCCCTAGCAAAGTCTCCCCCTTTCCTCTTGATAAACTTTCCCTTCGACTGTACACAGTTTTCCCCTACAAACCTGCTCCATAACCATTTTTCTCCTTAACAAACCTCTCCCCTACAAACTTACCCCTTAACAAACTCCCCCTCCCCAACTAGCCTAAGCCCTATATTTAGGTTGTGGTGAGTGGGGAGGTTTTTGGTTCCTTTTATTTACCTGCTGTTTTTCTATGAGCAGTTTTGTCCATGGGTTGTTTTAGACCCATTTGTTCTGGCCCTAGTCATTTTAACTGTTGTTATTTGTTACTGTGTTTACAGTGCTGTATCACATACCTAATCTGAATATTATTTTACACACAAGGTAGTTCTTAAATGTGCCTCCACTATGTGTGGAGCATAAGTGTCTAGATCTTTGGTTTTGACACTCGCCCTGATAGCGAGGGGATGCAGGTTCGAACCCAGTAACAGACACTTTTTTTTAATACTGCTGGAACGGGAACTTTATTTTGAAGGGTTATGCTTGGAACGCTTATGACATCTATTTGTATAAGCGTTCATGTCAACCTCTGACAGATTTTGTATTTGATTTGACCCTATGTATTTGATGAGGGCTGGGCAGGCATATTATTAATACTTTATTTTATATTACCAGTGGTGGCAGTTTTACTTACACTGTACCAGATCAGAATTTTTCGATATAACATGAAAATTTAAGTTTTTTAAATTATAATAAATATGCGAGTTAACAGGTGTTTACAAGATGCTAATTTTGGCATTTAGAAAATGTTTGTTAAGGTCAAATGTATGTGAATGTGCTACAGTTGCTTGCTGTGTATTACTGAAAATTCATAATACTTTTTTCCATGACAAGTGATGAAAAATATTTTTTTCAGATTACCTGTTCAATAAATCATTGCCAGCTAGAATGGACCAACCCACATTCAGTTATAAAATAAATTACAGTATTTCTGAGCAGCAGTCAGTAAATTGTATTTAACTTTAATAATTAGAAAATGTTCTGTAAAATCTGAGAAATATAATGTGAAGGAATTTTATACTATCAACAATTTAATGCTTTTCTCAATAATTATTTGACTGTCAATCAGAAACTGAATACTAATGGTGATTGTTGTATTGTTATGTAATAATGTTTTTTTTAAAGATTAATTTATGTAATTAGGCAAAAGGTCAAGAATACTTACTGTATTACCATAGATTTGTACTGTACGCAGGGGTTTAGCCAGAAAAACGAAATAGGCCGTCCAAAATATGCTTTAGTTTAATGCAACATTTGATAGATTCGAAGAATATAAAGAATTTGTAAAAGTAAACCAGGCCCAACAAGCTAGGCTGATCTGAGTTGGTCGTCCAAGTCGTCACAATAAAAGTGGCCATTCTAAATAATTGTTGACCGTCCAAAAGATGGCCGGATGGCTCGCTGGCTAAGCCTTTGACTGCACACATACATGCATTGAATTTGTCGTCATCCAGTGGGAGTCAATATCCTAGTTTTTTTTTTTGTGCACATGGGATAGGTGAGCTAACCGTCAGCCCGAACTGTTTGCACACATTTGAGAACCCCTGATTGGTTTCTCTAACCGTTCCCAGGGAAGTGGATACATTAGCGAGCGCTTTTGGTAGCAATTGGACTTCTTTTCTATCATTAACCAATTAGACATATGCATTTCCATTGAGGTCAGGGGTTATAATCTCCCATAACTCAACTGCCTTGTTTTTCGTGCATGTTGTGTACAATACATTTTAATTTTTTTTTTATCACTGATGTTGTTTGCTCTTTATTTTATCACTGATATATTGGTTTTTATATATTTGTTTGCAACTCATCATGTAAGGTAAAGTGACCCCCACATCTATCTCTCTTTTCGGGTAATATGATGTCATCTCCTTGATCTGGATCAAGGATTTTCTTCAGTTACATGGTGTGTGTGTGAACACACTGTAGTCAAAATGACACTTAGCAACGACCCATTTGAAGTAACATCGAATGAGAGAAATTATCAAAACCACATGAGGATTAGCGTCGGGATTTTTCATGTGAAATTTAGTGATGAGGATAATAACAAGAACGATGGTGACATGTACAAGAAAGTTGAATATATATGTTGTAAAAATTAAATTGATAATTTAAAATAATGATGATTACAATTATAATAAATAATTTAATAACCCTTCAGATTAAAGTGTGTATTAAGTACTGAAATTTGTAATTACTTATCATGATTATTACTCAAATTGATTATCCCACTAAGGAATCCGTGTTGAATTCAATTTATGTTGAGGTCATCAAATTGAACTGTAAAATCAATAACTCATAGTCACATGACCCCAAGATTGTATGGTAATTGGAAATGGATTAATAATAATAATATTATGCCATATAATTTTTCCATGTCATGTTGATATATTGTACATAAACTGTTACAGCATACATTGCTGTATTTTATGTGTGTTTGTGTGTGCGGTTACTATAACATTGTACTCTTTATGCGCGTGAAAATGAAAGAAAAAACAGTAGGCTTTAGGTAATTATTTATGGTGATTGCAAAGGTGATATATTTAGAAGAGCGAATACAGTACTAAAATATTGTGATGATCTTGAAAGATGAGCAATAATACAGTATACATTGAGTAGAATTAATAACGAATATTATTTGTAGTAGTGATACATTTGGATGGAACTATAAATAGAAATAGGTGCTTTATGTAACAGTGTTGGCTATCGATCTCTGATATTTCATTAGTTCTTATTATTTTCTTTTCTATTTATTAGCATTCCTCATATAATAAAAAGGTACAATATACATTTTTTCAATGGAATTGATTTGAAATTTTGCATACTGGTTTTGTAGACTGTACTAGGGAACATAGAATGAGCCAATAAAATAGTGGTACCATTCTATTGAGAAACAAAATGCAGTATAGTATTATCTAAAGTAGATATTTAATATTCACCTTCAGTGTTGATTTCGTCCTTGAAGCCTGTCAAACATAATGTTCCTTTTGGATAGTTGTTATATAGAATTCAACATTTATTAAAGAGCCTTAAATTAAAAAAACATTAAATGACATTCCTCATTTAGATATATCTGCCATATTGGAAGTATAATTTTCAGAAAAGTTCACAACTTTCATATTTATGAGATGCCCACTTAATGTATGTTTTAAAGGTGCACTGTTTGTCATGAGAAAAAAAAAATGAAAAATTCATATTTGCCTAATTTGTATAGTTTAATCAGTTATTTGCATTAAAAAATGTTCTCGTCAAAAAGTCTGTAAATCAATCTTTTTCGGGTTTGAGGTTAGTAACTAGTATCTATGATTGATTTAATGTTATTTTTTACAGATGTTCGACGTCGGACTGTAACAAGACAGGCCCCCTCAAAAAAAGTTTGTGCCCTCCAGTCGTCATCCCCCCCCCCAATGAAATAACCTCTTATCACCTTATTTTGCGACCTACTCTAATGCCAACTCACATAATCATCATGCTCCCACTCCACCTTCGCGCCCCTCCATTGTATTCCCCATTTCAAATCAACTAGATACGCCTGCTTTTCACAAACATTGCCTAAAGATAGGAGTCCCAATGAGAGCGTATGTTTACTGCTTGGCTTAGTTTTTTTTTGGGAGCTTTTAACTCATAACTCATCCACGCTTTCTGTGTTGGCAATTCGCTTGAATAACTGTACAATGTAACAGATTGTTGACTTTTTAGTTATTTTTAGGACAGGTCTTATCTAGCATGGCATCATATTTCGTAAACTTACTTTTTATTTTTATCTTTAGCTTATGACCTATCCCATCATTCCTCACCAGATTTTACTCATTATAAAGTCAATTACCAGACAATAGCAAAGTGTCTACTGACCCCCGAAGGGACAGTAGACACAAAAACCAGATGGATATCTTCAAATAGAATTATGTAAGATACTTGTCTGAACGTGTATAGCATTTCCATGGCAACGGAGACAATTTGTGACATTAAACCAGGTGATATTTGTAAACTACCTTTCAGTAATAATTTGTATACAGTACTTTTACAATGCGGTAAAGCAATCAAGGAGACAGGTTTCTGTTTATGATATGTCTATACCTAAGGCTTAGGGAGCTTCTTCATAATCTAACTCCATCTGTGTCTGTAATAGCTTGACTTCAGAGGCTTTCATCGTGTTTTTTTCATCTCTTTAATTACATTTAATGTCAGAGATACTTGTGAATTATTTGAATTATTTGTTGTCCATAGTGTTTTCTTTTGCTCAGGTTTTCCAAGTAGCATTCCCCTGCGTTATGACATTGTTACATGCTGCGCATGTAGATGAGACTACACATCTCGCTACGCGTATCATATCCAATCAAAGATGGATGTTATTTCCGACATTTTAACATTTTTACCCTGTAGCATTTTTAACTTTTTGTTTTTCTCTTATGCGAGATATGAAATTTCCGTACGCAAAGGATGAATAAAGATTTTGAATCTTGCATCTTGGTCTTTGGATATAATAATCAATCAATAAAAGGAATTAAACAAAACTTAAGATAGTACAATACATACTCCAAGTATCGAAATGCACGCCATCGTGTTTAAAAACTTTTGTTTAAAAACTTAGGAAACGGTTAAAATGTCAAAATAGTATTGATGCTCTGTAAAGCTTGTATTATAGATATGCAAATAATTAATTCAAAAGGTTATGATGCTAGGATATTACTTTTTAAATTTGGTTTGACATCTCATTGATTTCGGTTTAGGTTGCCTATGATTCTCTGTGCTAGTGTAGCGTGATGAATGTTGAAAAAATAAATTTACACTTTTTTTTTACTTAATTCTATAAATAAAACTTACTGTATAAGGTTGGGCTGTGTAGAATAATCCCATGTAGAGTGGTGGGCTGTAGAGCTTATATTTCAATTTCCAACTGTGTTTTTGTGGGTAGTGTTGTAATAAGGTACTGTCAATAGAGGGCAGTGTTTAAGTAGTGGCAGGGAACTTACTAAATGCATAAAGGTCAACATAATCAGTAAGATTCTTTGTTTTTTCTAGATAGAATCTAATCATGTATGTTGACTTGCAACTGTGGGTGTACTCATACGATCTCAATCAGAAGGTCATCGCATCTGTTCAAATCCCAGTTGGGGATTTGTGGTATGAGAATAAAATGAAAATACTGAATAGTATAGACAACTAATTTTGTAACTTAATTTCTAATTTCAAATTTGCTTAGCTAATTTTAAAAGCTAATATAATAATTTGCAACCAGAAATAGATCAAAGAAACGAAATCGCTGATTGTACTGTACAGACATTTTACTGCAAAAATCTTTAAATTGATTACCAACCAATTTAATGGTCTGCAAAAGAATACAAGAAAGGTATATTTAACTGTCCATTAATTGATGGGCAATTTTTTTTCTCATTCAAAATTGTTTAACTTGTAAGTTAATAAATTTACTTAAATCAACAAATTAGTCTATTCCAATTGATATATAATTTAGTTCATAGCAGATAGTACATCTTCAGCGTCCATTTAAAGTATCCTGTGGTTGGCAGCCCTATTGTTTTATCACCCAGTGGTGAAAATAAGAAATGGTTGGGGACCAGGGATAGCTAATCTACAGTTTTGATTATTTTGCCATAAAACAACAGTCTTTGTTGGGTGGGTAATCCTTCCTGTTAAAAAGAGGCTAGAACCACAAAATATATTGAACTAACTATTGAACATGGATGTACTGTACAAATGAGTTAGTGTACAGAGAATGAAGTTTTATTAAAACTGGCCTGTAGCTATTGATGTTATTGAAATTGTGCAAAAAAAATATTAATATTACCTTTTAATCCAGATGGAAAAAATTATTTTGTGTTTCTGATAATATAATTTGATCAAAGAAATCCAGCTGAGTAGAATCTGAAAATTATTTTGGACTATTGCATTATTCTACATCTTGATTTTGTATTTGTCATTACATACGCAATTGTTAATGCTAGAGTCCTTTTTGTTGGTAATGCCAATAGAATGTTCTGGAAACACTTAATTAAACTTAATTGTGCTTACTGTATGATAACATGCCTTTCATGTACCATCATTTGAACTGCAATACTGTTTTGCCTAGGTGTTTATACCGAGTGCGTGGCTAGGTGGGGGAGGATGGAGGCCTATACCATGTTAACTCTGTTAGTTCCTCAACCATGGGTTGCTTTCAGCATACAAATGCTTGTATTTCACAGGTATAGTAGCCCAGTGGCAACACCAGCGTGTGCTGGGGCTTAAGCCCCCACCAGACAGGTCAAGCCCCCTGTCGGACAGAGCTCGTTTGCCAGTCAGACCATAAAAATATTAAAATAGGCCCACGCCACAAGCCAACACATATCTGTCACAGTGTGCATTTAAGATGATCCAGAGGTTCCTATTCCTTAAAAAATCTCCTTTGGAATGGGGAAACTCCTCTCAAACCCTTTTATATGCTGGGCTCTACAAGCTCAAGTCCCTGCTGTTGGACAGCTTAGCTCCCCCCAGAAAGTATATCCGGGGGCCACCACTGCAGTAGTCCTACCCAGTAGAGGTGCTAAGCCACCAACTGAGAGCAGACTCCTAGCCCCAAGCAAAGGGTTCCTATCTATGTTTCTAATTGGCACTCGTTCTGATGCTTATTCTTCCCAGATTGTATCATATCACTTTAATTTCTCCTTTCTTTTTAGGAATCTATTTCATCTTCAACATGTTGCTTCCTTTCTTGATACTGAATGTGATTGTTGTCTCCCATTCCTTTGTTGTACTCCCTTCTCCCCCCCCCCCAAAAAAAATGATATACTATCATTGTAAAATGGCTCCTTATTCTGTGAATAGCGCTCATTACTTAGGTAAAAATGGCTGTTCTGCCTTGCTGTTACCACATCCAGATAAATAGTTTAAAAAAAAACTTTTGTGTTACATTTTACGCATATTATATTTGTATGTAACCTTTGATATTCAATATAGTTGCACTTATGCTGTGGCAGTTGAATTTTTTCTTGTAATTTTGTTATAAATGAATTGCTGGAATTCTTTTGATTACTGTTATTATAGTCTACAATTATAAGTTGCTATACCCTAATTATATGATTGAGCCTTTAGACTTGATTATCTTGCATTAGTCTTGGTACCATCTGTACATTCCCAACACTCCTTCTGACTATCGGTTATTATCTAGGATTCAGAATAGGCACAACACAGTGTTTGTTTGACATTTTCAGAGATACCATATAATACATTTAATCAAGGAATATTAGCATAATTAGGTCAACAGATCTATTTATGTGTACTATTCATATTCGTTTTTATATTGAATGATATATTAGTAATCATCCAAATGATTAAACTCACCTAATTGCATGGTATAATGGATGGAATCAACATTAGTACTCACTTGGCTATTCTGCCTTATTGTTTAAATGTTTACTTCCTGAAGTTGCAGACAATAGCTAATGTAAAATATACCAGAGATGCTTTAAGTCTATTGTTCACTATACTGTCATCCCCATTGATTTTATCTCAATTTCCCTTGATATAGGCTATGTCTTTCCCTTGATAATTCTTTTCTATCCATTGGTATTCCTTGCCTTTCCTGGATTTTTTTTTTCCATATCATTTCCTATTAGATAACAGCATGTTTTTGAATTACATATATTTAAAATATTCTCCAGTGTTTAATTTTTTAATAATTGTATTGTTAAAAATTCGTATGCTTTACAGTACTGTATACGGAACAGTAAGTGCTTAATAATGATACCTTGTATTTAAATAAACATATAATGAATATCAGGTAAATTCAGTCCTTACAAAGTATTGGTACTATATAAGTTATTTTAACTTCCCTTTGGACTTCGAAAAAGTCATAATGCATTCATAAATGCCAGAGTAAAATCTAAGTAAGGTACAAAGTAAAATATTAGGGCTAAAGTCAAATTCATCTTTTGTATAGAATATTTCAAGGAACTCTGCAATATTCACGAAAAATGTTTAAATAAGGACTGGCGAACATCTTCTGTTGAATTCTGGGTGTCAAAAATAACAAATGATGATAAAGTGATGTTATTATTAATAAAGATAAGATCTAGTTTCTGCGAATCATAACAGTAGATTTCTACTTACTTAATATTGTGATTCTTTAACAATTTTATGCATTTAGATTGCCAACTATAACTGCTTTGTCAAAATTGTTATTTTTGCCTCTGAGGCACTCCATAGATGCTGAATTATGATTCTGAGGCAGATCATAATTGACACTGGGATTTTGAGTTGATACTTTTCAGTCATTACAGTACTGTAGATAGGAGAGAATGTTTCCACATTTGGGTGATTGTAGGAGAAAAGTACATTAAGAAATTATATCCCAGGTGCTAACATTAAGGCATGTGCAGAAAATGAACACCTTCATTTATAGGTTTTCATTTGCAATTACTGTAGGTCTCCTGTTTGTGTTTTGACTGATTAAGTAAATAATGAATGTTTTTATTTTAACTCTACTAGAATAATTCATAGAAAATAGATTAAAGATGTATAGTCTTTAAATTATAGATGGCTTATTCATAATGCAGCAGGCTGTATGTGACCAACATGCAAGTGCACATTTAGCTTCTCCAACACATGTATGTTCTCATAGAACATAAATTAATTGTACTTGCAAACAATATCTGACAGGAGAGAAGACTTTGTAAGGCCCGTTAATCGTTTTACAATAATTTATTTTCTGACTGATGATCTTTGAGAGGTAATAAGGTATTCATATTTTCTTTTATTTTTAACTGTTTGAATCTGAAATACTAAAACTGCAAAGTAATTATTAACAGAAAAGTATCTTAAGTTTTCATATTATTCTGGTTATATGATTTGGGCTGTTTAATGACCTATAGTCAGTTTTGTTTTTGACATGGCTGGACTTGTCTTTAGGACTAGTGGTTTTGTACATTTCTATACTGTAGGACTACTGATTTTTGACATGACTATCAGAGCTAGCGGTTTTCTACATGTCTAATGAACTAGTGGTTTTCTGCTTCTATATGACTACACTTTTTTTTTTTGTAAGAACACATTTTATAAGAACACTGAGGCTGAAATTGCTTAAAAATTAAGAACAAAATAAGAACAAATTGAGGCTGAAGTAAAATGTCATGAGATTTTTATTTGAAAAAGTAGAAAATCCAAAAAATATCTGTACCTTAGGTGTAGGTATGACTATGTAAAACAGTAGGCCTAAAGTAGACATACTGTACTTGCCGTACCTGTCATTTGTGGCCATTTTTACCCGGGCCTGTTTTCTGGGGCCTATTTTTCAGGGGCCATTTTCAAGGGCTACATTCCAGTACAGTGTATACTGCTATACAATAAAAATTTTCTATGTTTGAAAATTGTGTAAAATAAGAACAAAATAAGAACATTTTGAGCTTGAAGTCGGCCAGAAATTAAGAACAATGAGCCTAAGCAAAATTTTACTGGTTCTTATAAAATAAAGTGTAGTGGTTTATGCCTGTAGGACTAGTGGTTTTGTGTATTATCTATATTTGAAGTAATGGAGTTCCTCATCTTAAAACCAACACCGGATTTGTCTCTAAACAGCATGTGTCAACATTAGCGTCCTGCTCAGGGGTGGATCCAGAATTTTTCAAACAGGGGGAGGGGGGGCCACGAAAGTTTCTGAATAGGTATGTGAGTAGCACATAACATTAATTTGTATTGAAATTTATAAAATTTAGCGGTAAAACAAGGGGGAACATGCCCCCGTGCCCCTACTCGATCTGCCCCTGCTGCTATATTATTGCTGTCATGCAAGGTTGCATCCAGCACCCATGTAAACACTAGCATGCTTTAATAGTGTGACCTATAGTGGTTGATCCCATAATATAGTCTGCTGCTACATTGTCATATTTGGACATTGTATGTGTAGAATAATATTGATTGAGGCTTGACATGCCAAAATCAGTGACAAAAACGAAAAATTGACTTTTTAATATATTCATATTCTTCACATTATAAGCTTTAAGATAGCTTGGTTTTTGTGTTAAATATCTTTTAAAAATTGTTTTTAATCAGTCAGACTTGAAAATTGTGAATGCTAAAACCTGACAACTTGTATAATTATTAGGAAACAGCTGTCTGCTTAGACTGACATTAACAAATTATCTGTTCCCGCCCACTCTGCAGACTATCACAGGAAACCCAAGTTCAAAGTTGTTGGCTCTCAGATTATTTGTTTTGAAATAATGTCAGTCGGACTCGATAATAATAATAGATATTGTATGTTCTAAAATCTGTCAATATCTTATATTGGGATTTTTTTGTGTGTATTTGTTTAGAATATATTTAATATAATATTTTGTTTAGTAACTGTTCGCAATGAGGTATTTGCCTTTCCTGTGTTGGCTCACTTCTCGGACAATTGTTTCAGGATTTTTGGTAACTCATTTGAATGATAATAAACTATATAAAAAAACTAATGGGGACAATAATATAGGTGCAGTGATAAAGTATGTTTTATTTTCCAAAATGAATTTTATTTGTTAATATAGTATTAGCATTTTATAAGAAAAATTTAAATTTTAGTAATGGTAATATCACAATAAAAAAAAAATATATATTTCAATTATTAGAATAATTAAAAAAATCACAAACATACTATGAAAAAAGACACATTTCAAGTTTGTGTATATAATGTGTGTAAAATTATACAGTTATCCATTAATTGTCATAAGAGAATTACTATAGATGGCAGACTTTATGCAAATTAAATGCCAGGAGTGTCAGGGTTCATTAAATAAAAAAATATGTATATTTTCCGCATTTTAATTTCTTATACTACAGTAGTAGCTCAGTGATATATCTGAAAATATAAATACAGTAGTTTTTAATAATTCAAATCAAATTGGTAAAAAAAAAGTACATGTTTTGAAATTTGACATAATATATTTAGCATAATGTACTGGGTATAATGCATGGCATTTTCATTCATCATAAATGTTTTTGTTTTTTTAAAAATATTTTAGCTGGGCTCCTTAGGAAAAAATATTTATATGTTGCACAACTGATTTTGCTAAGACACAAAAAGGATGTTTGACGAAAAATAAAACTGGGGGGGGGGGAGGGGAGGGGGAAATGGGTGTAAACACACTTTTTTCGACCTTTTTCCACAGTTTTTACTTACTAAAAAATCTCATTAATCGCTACCAAGTTTTTTATCAAACACTTTTTTTGTATCATATACTGTATTTATTCTATATTGGTTCAGCTATGAATTGTTATGCAAAAAATTATTTCAAATTAACCTCTACAATTCAGCTTATTCCACCCAAGTTATTCTGATATGCTGAGAGAGAGTTGAGATAAAACTATGGAGGCTTTCCATGTTAAGACCAACATCAGTGACGAAAATAAGAAAATTGACTTTTTAAAATTCATCTTCTCAACATTATAAGCTTTAAAATTTTAGGTCATTTACTAGAATCGACTTACTTTTGCCTAAAATATGAGTAAAAGTATTACAGCTTCTCTGTACTAAAGTATACAATACTGCCACATTTATGCTGCCACTCTCATACATTTATTCTTAATCTTTCAATATTATAGTTATATATGCAGTTTAATTTTGGACATTGTAAAATTATGAATTCTTATAACCCTTGCAATTTGTTGCTGTAAAATTGATTTCAGGCAGCAGTACTTGAGACTATAAATGATTCATTTTAGAAATAAATATGAATGATGAGATCTCAATTTGAGATTGCTTGTCAGCGATAGCTTACAATTGTTATAGAAGCTAATTGTAAGTGAATTCAACAGATACTATCAAAATATCTAACACTTGTACCGTTGGCTTTAGAATTTAATCTATTTCTGTCCAGTGAATAAACTTGAATTGACTTTATCTGTGTTCAGTACTAGTTCAGGTCATTTTTTTATAGTGAAAACGTTGAAATGCCAAATGAACATAAACTGTCTTGTTATGAACATTTTCTGTTTATTATTCACGTAGTAACAGTTGTTCAGCTTCCCATACATTGCTGTTATTTGTCAAAGTAAAAGGAAAGCAAGGAGGTACTGTACTCTAAAGCTAGACAGACATACAGAACAACACCCTGACAGACATTCATACGTCATACTGACGGTCTGAAAGAAAACATTTTTTTATTGATTTTAGACAGATAGATAATTGTCATTGATAGTATATAAATATATGTATAAATAATTAAATACATATACAATAGAATTGGATTGGATTTATTTGGTGTAAACACCAAGGATAGCCCACAAAAGTCTAGTCCTTCTGGTGGTGATTGGGCAGTACACCGGGAGACAATCCCATACTCTTTTCCGAAGAGTGTACTGCGTTCTTCTTTAAAGTGCACATGGGACATAAATGCACACGAGATCAACAGCTTACATCTCATCCAAAGGCAGTGCACTATCATAACTTGCATTTCTGTCCTCTAGCTGAAATACATGGAGAACAGTGATGGGAACTGAACCGGGAACTAAGAGATCTCACAGTTCAGTGCACACACAGTAGCTACCGCCAGATTAGCCGACTGAGCTAAGCTGCTTTTATGATTTATGAACTTAAAATGCTTTGAGAATATGTTATGAAAAAAAAATGAGAAAGAAGGCCTTGCATAAAAGCTAAGTTAAATGATTTATTTCTATGTTACCTCGATTTTTGTTGTACAAGTCAATAAAGTATACATCAGGTGTCGTTATAATTATTGGTGTTTTTGTGTCAATGTACTTTTTCATATTGTAAAATATGACTTCATTCATATTATAATTTATACTCCAAATGTGTTGTTTCTGGAATGAAATGTATTAAAACGCTGATGTAGACTAATCTATTTTGAATACATTTTGAATGCATTTTTTACATACAGTAAATTCTTTCTTCAAGTACACATTACTATGTGTAAATATATATTGTTAAAAGTTATATTTTTTTAAATTTTGATGTTGATGTCTAAAAGTAAATTTTATACTTTTTGATTGATAAAAATGACATTACAGTATATTGTGTCCATATAGATTATAAACCTTATGAATATAGACTTTCATAAAATATAGTATTGCATTTTATGAGTGAACTCTGGATGGTCTTTACAGAGCCTTTGAATTTCATATTAACATATTGGTTTACAATGTAAAAGCTATAGGAATCTCATACATAAGTTCTCAATTTGAAAACCAAGATGAAATTATTAGGTCATATAATAAATCTAAGATATAGATGTAAAACCTTCTAATAAAATTAATTTAGATCATTAAAAAAAATTATAAAGTTAATTCTATGTGTATCATTAATATAAGTATCAGTATGTTTAATACTAAAGTTCTTTTCTGATTTGAGTGAATCCATTAAAGACTGTAAAGTTAACTATTTAAAATCCTAAATTAAAACTACCTATACAGTAATTTAGAAGCTTACAGATTTAGCATATTAATTTAATATTTCAGGATTAGGCATAAATAAATTTTGAAGTTTGAGTTTCTAACTTTTACTGTTAAGTTAACATGTTTTTAGGTATTTGTTTTGTAACGAGCTTACACTTAATTTAGTCATGATATAATCTATAGGAACGTGCTAGAATTAAATCAAAATTACTGGTACCAAGGATAAAACATAATTAAAATTGATGATGAAGAATAGCAGTTTTCTTTATTCATAATTGATGTATAAACACAAGATGTTGAGAAGGATCATAATTAAATATAGCAGGAGCCTAGACTTGATGGAGCTATGTACAAAATCCAAAGATTGCCCTCTAGAGGTTAACCTTTCAAATTTCCATAGTTGCACTTATATGTAGAAGGTCATGTAAAAGTGAAATGAGAAATTGTCAGATTAATAAAGATTAAAAGATATTACTTCACAAAATCCTTCCAAAAGATTACATGATTATTGAATTGTACTGATAATGCCTCTTTTGGATACATATTTTTCCATGAAATCTCTTCAAAACAAGAAAAAGAATCAGACTTGAAAATTAACTATAACAACTGTTTTTTCCCGCAGGCAATTTTAGAACTACTAGTATACGTTGATGTGTTACATATGTGAAATCTAACACGTCGCTCTGCATGATATCAGAACTGCATATCCATGCCCTTTTTTAGCTTTCATATTATTATGTTAAATGTAAATATTTGTAAAATATTTTGATTAGAGATTTTGACTATAAATTTCTTATTTTTTTTGTGGTAAACCAGTAATCAAAATATTTAAAATCTGGATAAAATGGTGAGTTTATTCCTAATCAATCTAGCTGTCAAAATCTTTTCATTGTATGTAATATAAGCTTAACCTGTAAATTAAAATTACCGGTATGGGCGAATCCATTTATCAGATTGGACACCCAATAAAATATAATAATAATAGCAAAAAAGAATTCTTGGTCCTTAACATATTAACAGTATTTACTAATTTAAAAAAAATAAAATCATTTTTTCTTAAACTTCTTTTTTTTTTTCTTCTTTTTTTTTCTTAACTTTTTTCTTAAAATGTAATTACTGTATTTTAGTTAAGGGGTGTTTATTTGAGTATATACGTATCGATTTTACATCAAAATAAATAAACACCTTCTTTGAATAAATGCCTCTCTAGAATAAACGCCCCCTCAAGAACCCTTCCCAATAAAATATAATAATAATAGTAAAAAGGAATTCTCAATCCTTAACATATTAATAGTGTTTACTAATTTAAAAAAATAAAATTTTTTGTTAAACTTCCAAAATGTAATTACTGCTTTGTAGTTAAGGGGCATTTATTTGAGTATATATGTATTGATTTTACATCAAAATAAATAAACACCTTCCTCGAATAAACTCTAGAATAAATGCCAAGTCTTCAACAAGAAATGCCCCGGGTGTTTACGGTATTCGAATAAATATGGTAGTTGATTTCAAAGTACAGACGTAATTTATATTTGAGTTTATTTAAGTAATTTCATTGGTTCATAATTAGCAGTTGTATCAACAGATAGACCAGTTGTGGGTCAGATAGAACTTGCTGACTTTGCTATTTACCATTATTGGATGTCTGGATGGCATTTGTATATAGTTGATAAAAATTTTAGTATTTAGTAAATTAAGTACGGTATATATTTAAATTTATCTTACTTTACTACCAATAATTCAACATTCTCAATGTAGGCTACACATCATTTTTTGGATATCAAGCCAGTAATAATACCAAATGCACATCAGTTTTGGGATATCAAACCAGTAATAATACCAAATGATTTGTGTCTGCCAAAGCCCAACCAACCCAAAATCTTGAAAATATATGGTCGAAGTAAGAACCTTTTTTAGTTTAAGAAGGCAAAAATACTTATGTTTCTTGAAATGGCTACTTTTATGATTAAAGTAATTATTTTGATAATCATAGATTTGAGCTCAGTGGTTAACATTTTTCTAGGCAAAAGCAAATATTAAGCCTATACCTGTAGTAAAAAAACATTCCTGACCACCCTGATTTTCCAATTTTCATGTTCCTTAAATTTTTTTAATTTACTGTCTAAACTGTTTAAATGGTCTGGAATAAAATTTATTGTTTGAATTGTCTGTTCCACTTTGGCTGAGGATCTTCTTCACTTGCCAATTGCATCCGTTGAAGCAAATCACAAAAACCACGACTAGTAGCAAAGATGAAGCTAATATGTTTCAACAACTTCCTTAGTACTGGCTTCCTAATATGTCCAATAGAGCATTGCATCTTCCACAATGGCCTTTTTGATTGGGATTCATGCAATATGTTTCATATATACATGCAAAATTAACGAGCATTAGGACACCAAGAACATGACTCAAGATTAGAATCAAGGAATTATATTTGGATACTTACAGTAGAACATAACTCAGGATTTGGAACAAGGATTTGCTAAGTTGACAATAACTTTAATATGTAATATTTAATTTAAAATAAAAAATTACAAAAAAGTGTGTTTTTCTCTTTAAATAAGATGGAATAAGGCAGAATAATTATGTGACAGTTTTCAAAACGAATGCAATTTTAAACTAAAGAAAAAAAATTAGTTTTAAAAATTGTAACCATACAGACAAGGAAGAAAGCATACCAACCAACATCAAAAAGCAAAATGGTGTGACAAACAGTAAACAGAACTAAATGCAAGTAAACAGCCAGAAATGGAACCAGAGCTTTTAGCATTGGTAGCACCAGTGTCTGAAATCTGGGTTGGGTTGTGGGGGGAGGGGAAGTGTGGGACAAATTAACATTTCAGTTAGTGAATGACGTCTCAACCAGCCAACTATAAATAAGCATCGACCAGAGACCTCCTTAGCCTGAGTTTACCTACTACTTTTGTCAGTTCTTGTACGCACAGGCGGCGTACAGAGAGATTGTTTCCTGTGGTTGGGTTGGGTGCCTTACACTACACTATGCGATTGAAGTATAGAGCCATGGAAACATTATGGAACTACCTACAGTGCTGCACGTAGGTAGTTTTTGGTAACGTTATGAATAAAATTTAGTGTACACATTTTTTTAGCATGCTGCTGTTATTTGAAGCATAGTGCCTAAGCGTGGCGGTCATTTTGTTGTTTTGCCTAACACATATACAGTGTATAGTAATAAAATGCATACAGCAAAAGTGTAGAGTAGCCGTAACTTTTAATGGTAAAAACACCAATGTTACAAAGTTACAGCTACTCTACACTTTCGCTTTATACATTTTATTACTATTTTATTGAAGCCGATACAGCCACCTACTCGTTTGATTTTATATATATATATAAGTATATATATATGTATATATGTATTTATAAAAGTATGTATATATGTTATAATGTATATATGCATATATATGTATATATGTATATAGATTAAAAGACAAAATACTGAAAAACAACAATGCTGTGGGAAACAATGGCTGGATCTTGGTAGATAAAAATGATAAGCAACAGCTAAAAAGTAAACGTAAGTAAACAGCCAGAAATAGAACCAGAGCTTTCGGACACTACTAGTCCTTCCTCAGTGGCGAGTGAGTGAGGGTTGAAACAGCCAGATAGTATAAAGTGAGAATTTCATGCAAGCATGATTAGAAACAATAGGCTAGGTGGGATTAGAATAAACAGCCTAAACATGTAAACAGGAAGGCCAAAACTAAACTTTAGAGGCATGCCTCAATGAATAAGCCAAATGATTTATTCAGAATAATTTGGAATGCCATAGGTTTAATTTAGTGTACTGGGAGAACGTTCCTAATATTGAGTCCAAATAGTGTGGTGGTTTTAAGTAAAAGTTCCCAGTGATTCTCTTTATCTTTGCGATTTTTGTCGCTCCAATTGGCATTATGGTCAATTGCAATCACTCTGAATTTTGAAATTGAATGACTAGCTAAATTGAAATGTTCGGCTACTGGTTGATGAAGCTTAGATGTTCTGATAGCTGATCTGTGTTGTGTCATTCTCATACGGAGAGTGTTTTTTGTTTCTCCGACATATTGTTTACCACAAAT
>NW_022758997.1:627655-752083 GCF_011630105.1 Anneissia japonica
AGAGACAGCCTCTGGGCTTCTATTAAAGGTTTATATATATATATATATATAAACCTTTAATAGAAGCCCAGAGGCTTAATCTCGAGAAGGCGCCCATCTCGAATTAAAGCCCCTCTCTTTTGTTTGCAAAAGTAGCCTTACAATACATAAACTGTACATGAATATCAAAGAAACAAAATAAATTATAAGTATTTTAGGTGATTTAATGCCAGTTAATACACTCACATGATACAGACTGATACTACAGCAGCCCTATTTTATTATTTGTTATTTTATATAGACATTATATAATACAATATAATGTGTTTATAAATGTAATATATATAATAAAAATACTGTTAACAATAAATAACTGATATCAGCATCTATTATGGTATGTGATATTATTACAGTATTATTTGTTGATTTTTTTTTTCATATTGCTAGAATGAAACTATGAGTAAAATTATTCATAAGGTATTACATTCAAATTGTGTTGAATATTATTATACAGTGTACATATCCACTACACACAGAATAAAAATGAATATATTAGTCTTAATCTTAGTCTATATTTAGAAGGCTATCTAAAGATTACTATGAAATAGGATGCCTGTTGGCTAGCATTATGTACCAGATGTAAGTAGATCTCACTTTTAGTCCTGTTCTAATTATTTATTGATTTCAGTTCATTAAATTCACAAAACATTCTCTCTTGTCTTATTAGTTGTAGTGCCCATATTCTACTAACATAAAAACATCTGTATTGGTTGTTTGTATAATATAATTGAAATGATATTGAATCCTCCCTCCTGAGTCTCTTGTAAATACTTACCAATGTATTGTACATAGGTTTTATGTATGTATGCGTATGTGTATGTATATATGTGTATACCATATTTATTCAAAACAAAATGCCCTGCTTCGAGTAATGCCTCCCTTAAATGCCCCCTCCAGACCCTCATTTGCAATAAATGCCTTCCTTGAATAAAAGTCCCTTGGCATTTATGAAATCGCCACTAAATTACTGTAAACAAACTGATGGAACCAAAATCATTCTTAACACATTCTATTAATTTTGTACTCCAGCAGAATTGCATTTTTTTCGAACATGGTTGTGATTAATAAGTGTTTATGATCACACAATAACACATTTTGACGGTAATTATGCGTTGTAGTTCCACATTTACAGTGAAATTAAGGGGCATTTATTTGAGTATATATTTATTCATTTTACACCAAAATAAGTAAGCGCCTCCCTCGAATAACACCCTATACCTGTTGAATGGTGACGGTTTTTCTCATTATATTTTATAATTGAAAGATAATAATTTATTAAATGACAAATTTGGAGATTAAAATATTGCATTTTATTTGAAATAGCATATTGCATTATATTTTAATTGAAATTTATTTATTTACAGGTATACCATTTTTAGAGAAAATATAAATGGAATTTTATAGTAAGCATTGGCAAATCATTGACATTTTTTTCTTTTTCTTTCCTGACTTTATTTAAAGTTGATAACTAATAATGTGATTTATTGAAATGTGCAAATCAAGTTTTGTTTGAATTTGTGAAGTTTTTTTCTCAATTTTTTCAGCTGGTAGTATATCTTAATAAATGCTACAAACTTTATTGGAAGTGTTAAGTTTCCTCATCAATCCCATATTACTGGAATAAATTTAATCAGTTAATCCAATGGTGACCAGGCTAGACTAGACTTAGAGGTGACCAAGTTAATACTGTAGAGGTGACCTAGTTAATACTTTAAAGTAGCAGCTATATCTTCTGTGTACAGGCTTTTCTTGCTTGCCTTGTACACATTCACAACAAAGTCTTAAGTCATTCTAGACGGAAAATCCATCATCAGATCACCATAATAATGATCGTGTTGTAGCAACTAAATACATGGGTGTATGGCAAAGTCTCATGGATAAATTGTTTTAATTATAGATATGAAGCATATGGCAAGACTTTGTTTGAAAATTATGTCTTTTACTCTCGAGTGCAAGGAAATTAAGAGTGGGTACATGAGATTGGTGAACTCCTATTTTGATGAACCCACCCTACATCAGTATTGTAATTTTGTTAAACACTATTGTAGTACCTAGTTACACAAGACTTTTTTCTTCCTTGTTTCGCGTACTTATTTTTTTTAAAGATCATCGGAGAAGGGCGCAATAAAAATAAAAATAAAATTTTGTTTTCTTATTTAGCAAATAGTTTTGCAAAAAACATCCAGATGGAGGAAAAAATAAAAATAAATTGTTGGTGAATGCAAAATAAGATAGTTAAATGCTTCAAATTTATATAATTAGGAAGAAATATGCGTATCTTATTTTTGGAGATTTCAGGGCAGCAGAGGGCGTAAAAGAAAAAGTTTCATTTTTTTTTTTCGAAATTTCCACTTTTTTGTAGCGACGGGTGCGCTAATTGGCCGAAAATAAAATTTTATTTTTAATCGAAATCATCAATATTTGTGGGCGACGGGTTCGCTAAACACGGTATATAAAAGGTCTTGCATTAACGTGAATGGTTGACTATATTATGTAGAATTGCACCTCATTAAAGTAAGCGTGGACTTCTTGTTGTTAATCATTGAGGTCTTTGGACTAACACTAGCATTGATTTGCTGAATCAACCAAAGTTATTGGGATTGTAGTTCTCAATTTTGTTTGTCTAAAAGCATAATTTTTACCAACTTAAACCACAAACTCTCTCCCCTTGAACTCACTACGGGTGTGTTTCAGGACCCTGATCGTTTAAGGGCTCAGATTTTCTTCCACTGAATCTCTCCAAACCTTTCCAACAGCAAGGCACTGCATTCTGACTGCCAGCCTAGAACCCTAGTAGAACCATCCCTAGGAACCATATGGCTATCTGTTGTTGACTGTCCTTTATGGTAGGTAGCTAGGCCTACATTTCAAAATAAAATGATTGGTTTTATCAGACTGTAGATTTATTTAAATGCATTTGATCACAGTTAAAGTATACTGTCTGCAAATGAAACAAGATGCCTGTGAAAGAACCTCCTATTAGCTATCACTTCCTGTTTTTAGATTATGGTCATCAGTAAGGTCATTAGATGCCTGCTTTTTACTTCACTCCATCTGCACTCCATTCACCAGACTAGAGCATAGTCCCCCTTGGGTGTCTACAAAGTTAAGTGGAAAAGTTGAACAGTTATTATTTTATATACTACATTTCTTATTTTTATTTCTGTAATCTAGTCTAACTTAATAATTCCACTATAAAATTATTGAAATCAGTTTAATTTATATTGTGATATACCATACGTACTAATGCTAAAAAAAATATTAAATTGGTGCTAGCATGTAACTGGTTTATTAAACCTTATTCCAGCATAACTATAAGGTCTCAGTTAATAGAGGGATTTGGTGATGATTGTTTACAGACGGTCATGTGACCTAACTTGGGTATATGTGAAAAACATTACAGTGCGATAGCATAGGAAAAGATAATGTTATGGTTGCGAAAACAACCACCCACAAGGTGGGAAGTAAATGGCTAGGAAAGGCAATACGATTGTTCAAAATAGTGTTTATTTACTTATCCTAGCGTTTTCCTTGGATTGTATGCTTTGAAATTTATCCTGATCCTTCATAAACTTATAGCTGGCCCTAACATCGCAGCGTAGTTCGCTGGTCGAAGACCATCATGCACACCTAACCATGCTGTAGATGTGCAGGGGCCTAGGCCTAACATTTGTTGAAAAATCTTAATGTTTGCAGCCAGTATTCTTTACAGCATTAGCAAACCATTAAGGCAAAATTCTTAAGTTTAATTTCCAATCAATTTGGTATACGGTAGTTGTTATTATGATCTTTACAGCAATAACAAGGAACGACCGCCATATCAATCTCCTAAACACCGCTGTGCCAGTCGACTGTTTATATCCAACCCAAAGTTAGGTCAAGTGACACCCATTGCCAAATCCCTCTATTAAAGATATTTGTTCATACCAATATTCTACATCATAAGTCAATTGTGACGTCAGCACAGTATTACAAAATGTTATTTTTATTTGCACAGTTTGCTTGATCTTTTTTTGGTTTTATAATCGTGTTGTGTTCACTCTAGTAGATAGTTTGAGATTCTTAAGTAAGTACATTATTTTTACGTTCACTCACAACTCTGTATAATCTACAGTGCTAATTTTGACTGATATTTTTATATATTTGATATCAACTTAATAACATCACAAATCTGGAAAAACAGAATACAAAGAAAAAAAATTGAGTTAATTGAAGTCATCAACGTGAATATCTGTGATCAGTGCTGTAGCCAGGATTTTCAAACAGACAGACAATGTCAGGGTGGACCCACTTTGCGTGTAAATTCAAATTATATAGACCCATAACCAGTCACTCATTGCACAAATTGGTTTTTATTTATTAATAAAGGGTTAAACAGTAAAGTGAGAGCTATAAAATGGTAAAAGAATCATTTAAATCCGACATTTCGTTATGAATTTAAAGGAGTTTAAACATACAGCTGTTTAAAGAACAATATTTGAGAAATCAGCCTTTCCGGCATTTCTTAGGCTGAAACCATCATCAAATTGTTAAAAATTGTTGTTTTAACATTGATGGTGGGGAAAATATCAGCATAGCATGATGTATAGATATTATAAGAGTTAGTTTAGTGCATTCCAGAATGTCTTGGCCATTATCTCGGAAACAGGATTTGCGACGGGTGGCTGGTGGGTTAACCCATTTTACACCAAAATATAAAAATCTAAACCCATTTTCCTTAACTTTTAACCCATTTTAGGCTAAATATTAGAAATCTGGACTCACTTTTCAAAAAGTGGACTCATTTTATGCATAAAATTTCATAATTTGGACCTATTTTAAAAAATGTGGACCCATAATTTGTTAACCCATTAGAAAAATTATGTGGGACTGTCCCAACTGTCCCAATAGCTGGCTACGGTCTGTGATAACCCTCTAAATCCTAATAAAGGATTTATTTCCAGAGGGGTCCCATTTCTGTAATCTAGTCTAACTTGATATGTCCTGGGTATGACGTTAAGATGCATTCACTCAAATCGCCAGCGACTAACTTGCAGCCCCATCCATGTCCCTAGCGGCCTTTTAGTGGGGAGGGTGAATGGTCACCCAGCAGCAATGAAAAAAATAGCTGAAAAAAGGGCGGATGAACTCCTCGGAGCCAACAGCCAAACCATGCTTAGTTTAAGGATTAGGGTTAGTTTAAATATTACTTTCTTTTTTTCAGTTATTCATATTTATGTTAAGTGCATAGAGGTCTCCATATTAAATATGCGCTCTATAAGTTGACCATTATTATTCCTAATTGCAATATAAAATTATTAAAATTAGTTTAATTTATATTGTGATATACCATATATACTAATGTCTTTTTTTTTACTACTACTAATTATTTTGTGCTATATTTCTGTGCATATATTCCACCAGACACCAGAAGGCATTATAGAACTAACTGCAAACAGACAGGAATGGAAAAAGCTAGTGGTCATCTGCACAGCACTCAAATTATGATTTCTGTGCAGTTTACTTACCTTGTATATATATTTATATATTTTTTGTCTTATTTTTTTTACTAAACTTTGTATTAATTATTTGTATAAACATCAGTTAAAAATAAATTTTTACTTCTAAGATTTTTACAAAGTGGCTGGAGAATCTTGTATCTTGTACATACAGAGTATAACAGTGCTTCTACTCTTTAGTAAACTTCAGAATGGAATATTCACAAAAAATAAAAAAATAAAAATTTTTAAGTTTTAAAATGAATAAAATAAATTTATAAAATTATAGTAGTAACAAAACAAAAAATAGCTTTAGAGTGCTTTGAAGATATAATACTTTCTCAGGTTTTCGAGACAGAAAATATAATTTAAATTTTGTGATAATGTATAACAATTGATACATTAAAATTATTAAACATTGTTTATTATCCAAAAATAACCAAATTATTCAGCAACATTCAAACCAACACAAACATATGAGGTGGAAATCCCCATACAGAACTTTATCCACGTATACTTTAATAGCTTTCAAACAGTTTCTAGGGATTGGACACTTTTTAGCAGTGTAATACACATATCTGCATAGGGCTTAAGTTGTGCTGCACAGTTACGACACCAGTGGGATGGCGGAAGGGGTTTGGACAGGGTGCCTAAATCCACATTGGACTGGTCAAGTCCTCTGCTACTTTTTTTGGCATAATACATTCTAGAACATCTCAGGACGAGACAGATTAAACCGCCAAAATTGACTATTTTTTTTGTAGACGCCAGGGGTTTATAGGCCCCTGGAACTCCACCTTTACAGACCCCTGTTAAACAACTTAACCCCTCCCCTGTCAGTCAAACTCAAATGGTTCCTAAGGCTTCTGTTTCCTATAGTGTATGAAATTACTTGGCAATAGTCAGTTGTGATGTCCATCACCTTTTCTATGGCAGTTTAATCAAACTGACGTCACCACAGACTTGTAATATCATAGTGGAACAACATAGTGGAACAACAAAATGTGATGGTTCCTTGCACAAGGACAGAGATAAGCAAATGATTTGAACAGCATGGTGATTTGAACCCTGTCCTCAAAGTTGAGAACCTGAAACATAGTACTGCTGTATCAACCACTCCTACTAAATTCTAATCTCACAAATTGAAGCAACCACATTTATACTCCCTGTATTATCATTTGACAGCCTGTTGACAAGCTATCAATCATAATATGCTATCACTGATTGAAGAAAAAACTCCTAATAGCATTTTACTGGGTTTTTAACCATACTGTATGTATGCTTTTGGCTCATTTTTCTGGGCCTTTCAATTTGATTAAATCTTCTGATTGCTTTACATTTTTCTTGGTCACCATTTCTCTTCACCCCCTCTCCCCCCCCCATGGACATCTTTAACCTACTTCCTGTGAAAAATATAAATAATAATATACAAAATTATCATGGGGCCATTAAAGATGTTACATTGTTTTTTGCCATTGTAATAAATTAGAATATATATAATACAAACAAGTAATAGATCAATATTAATTAAATATTTGAAAAAGTGTAAATAATGTCAGAATACTTTATGTTTCTTATGCTTATTTTTTACCTATATATCAATAGCACAAGTAATTTTTTATATCGCTTCTGAAACTGCGCTACAAGATATCTTGTCTATCAAGCATGCTGAAGTGAGCTATAATGCCTTGAGTATTTCTGCTACCTTTGAATGCAATTTTTGGATCCTAAGTACTTTTTAGCACATTTTCATGCTGATCATTTCGTAAACTCACTATAACCAAAATAGAACAAACATCGGCGTCTTATGCAGTTGCCACCATTTTCTACATTCCTTTTTTTTTTCCAAGAGAGACTTACGTTTACATACGATGGTTAACAGATGCTTATGTTGTTAGATGCCATGCATAAGTAAAAAGTTCGATAACCAGGATATTTATGGGAAATGGTAATTTGTATGGTATAATTTGGAATAGTCATTTACAAAATATTGTCTTTGTAGTACTATAATACAGACAGACCTAGTATTTTTAGACCATTGGATGAGATTTTGAGTTAAAAGGTTTACCTGTTGTTAAGAATGTGATCTGAAATGTGAGCTGAAATCCGTACTTTTTTTGTCCTCTATACTCCAGATTCAGTTCTTGTTTTTTCTCTGTTCTTTAAATCTCCTGCATCATTTTGTCTGCTTTTTCTTTACGTTCCCCTTACCTTTTCTTTACTTTGACATGGCGCTTAGAAACCTTGTTCATTTATGCCTTATAAATCGACCTATTATTATTCATACCCTTGAAATTCATAGACTTTTCTTGATATAAAATGAATCTGGGCTATAACCTTCAAAATGAGACTTGAATATTAGAGCATGCAAATGGGAAGTCATAGTTATTGGATAAAAATACAATTTCGTAGTCAATCAATCAAAATCATGCTGGTCTCCGTAAGAAAATTATGTTCATAGTTACTTCGACACAGTTATACAGAAATGCTCTTGAGCACAAGTATGTTTTCAGTCTGTTCTCAAAAATGTCACATTTGGTGCAGTTTTAATGCTCGTAGTGCATGCCATAGTTGGATAATAGATGGTTCAGTAAAATGCAGTAAAGTAAATGAAGCAATAAAAATATGGGTTGCTGCGGGAATCAAATCAGTGACCTTAAGAGTATCAATTTGATGCTCTGCCGACTGAGTTAAACTTTCTTAGTAATAGTTGTTCCCAACAGACTGCCATTCTTACTTGTGCTTAACATGACAGATGGGAAAATGATATGAAAAGTATGATATTTAAATTATTCAATTCAATTCAATGTTTATTATCTTGTGTGAAAAAAAGAACTTGGTCCCCCTGGATAATTAGGGGGTTTTGCACCATCATATTTGACCAATCAATTCTAATTCATGGACATACAGTACCCCGCCCAAAACATACCAAAAGCCAATTTTCAATATTTTAGTAATTCTAACATGGAACAGTATTCAAGGAAAGAGAACTTTCCGATACCAAGCACCAATGCTCTGGAATGATCTTCGGTAAATGTTACCAATCTTTTGATCAATACCCGATTCACACGTACAAAAATCCACCAAAATCTAACAAAATGTAACAAATTCTTACATTTGCCCTAGCGTGTGAATGCACATCCTTGTAAAACAAATGTAACATCCGTGTAATAGCTCGGTAATCTTTACCGACATCAACGAGGTCTGTAAAGATTACCGAGATGTTACATGACGATGACTGCGCATGTCCAGGAATTTTAATCGAATCGACATGTCAGAAATTTCGCCGACAGCTTTTTACTATGCTGATGAATTTGATTTCTTTGAACATTTGCTGCAACGGTGAGTAAAGTAGCCTAGCCTAGGCCTAGCTTGTTCAATTTTCGGCCGATCTTAATATAATAAATATATACTTCCTAAAACCCTCCTTTTTTAGACTCCTGTAAACTTAGGATATATATAACACCTATTTGAATGTGTCTCTCCTGACCTAGGCTAGGCTAGACTGCGTGTGTGTTGCTCACGGACTCGTTGCTCTCAACAGGAGTCAACGAAGTACATGGATGGAAATTGTACATGTGAATACGAATAATCTCAGTAGGAATATCTCGGGAGATATCCCGGTAACAATTTGGTACATTTTGTTACATTTCATTCTACGTGTGAATCGGGTACAAGTTGATATTCAAATATTTCTTATATTTGTGCATTGTAAATTAATTTTTTTTACCACTTTTTTATATTCCCTTCATTTTCTTATGTTTTGATTTATATTACAGTATGTTTACTCTACCAAATCTGAACCCCTTGGGAGACCAGTACTTAAATTGTAATGAAAGAAATTTCTAGAATACAGGAACATTTGTATTGTATTGTATTGTACTGCCTGTACAGGTCCTCACCATATCTTTTTAAACATTAGGGATAACCCCATAGCCTAACAATTTTAGAACATATAAAACTTACTGTACTTTAAATCCTATCATAACAGTTGACCCCATAGCATAACACTTACTTGACCCCCAATATTTATCTCCATTACTCCATATTACAAAAACTTGTTGTGTGAAGGGAATTATAGTTGGCTAATAAATATGATTCAAGTTCAAGTAAAAGGTATACCAGCCAGATGCTAAAAGATATACTATGTTATAAATAAATATTACATATATTGTATATTCAATACTGGCAAATGTTATGAAATGCTGACTATGCTTTTAGCTGAAAGTTATTGTTATTTATTTCAAAATATACCGATATTTGGAGGAACCTTTTGACTTCCTAATTGATCTCTAATTAAATTTTCTGATTTTGAGAAAAAATATTAAGTTTTATAGAATTAGTGTGTTTTCTGATGTCTAGATGCAGGAAAATCATTTTTGGGGATTACCTATAAAAGATCGAATCTTAAGCAAGACACACACTGCATTGGCTGATTGTGAAAGCAGATCATCATTATTGAAAAAACATTTTTACTCATTCCTCTTTGTGTTGTGGTCTCTGTGGAATTACTTAGTGTTTGCCCACATGTTTTTTTCTGTACGACACAACTATTACAGTGCACCCTCAAATTCGAGACACCTCTGATTCCGAGACTCGTTTAATTCAAAACGACCATTTCAAAGAACCGAACTATCTTCAATCTTTTAACAGAAAGCTAACCTCTAATTAGTGACTGAACCCTGACACCACCCCAGATTTTCAGGTCTCAAAGGTGGTCTCAAATTGGAGAGCAAACTGATATTTGTATTTTCTGCTCTCTGGATAGAAGCCAACCCTTTCAAACTTGATCCAATTTCTTGTAGGCCTATAGGTGTGCATTTTAGCCAATGATCTACAGTATATCCAGCTTGATATCAACAAGGTAATTAATATGCCAATTTCAACAAAAAGGCACACCTATCATGAAGGCCATTCACACGATCAAGAAAAAAAATACAAACTCAAAAGTATTACTTCTATAAATGTGAGTCCCAAATAATACAGCATGAATGTAGACCATTAATAAGCATTTTAGGAGGAAATTTAAATAGTACTGTACCTTACGATAGGAAAATGATGAGGTTGATTATCATAAAATCGTAAAACCTTGAATAGAAGCCCCATGGCTTACGCTCGTATTCTTAAAACAAACTTTAGTCGAACTTCGAACTAGAACTTCATTTAATGCTAGTTGCATCTTTAACTTCAATTTTGTTTGTATTCACAAACAATGTATTTGAAGTTTTAACTCAGACTAAATCAAATCCTAGTTTTAGTTCAACTGAAGACGACTGGCAAGCCACGACTATCAAACTAACCAATGAAAAGGGATAACTTTAATAGCAGACGAAATTTTAGAGATCCGGTAACGCGGATGAATATTAGTCTGCCGTCTTTGGTTCAAAAACGTATTTCCTCATAATTCATACTAGACCATCATTCCATTAATTAATTTTCTAAAATAATAACTATATTAGTTGTTAACATATTACAATAGAGAATTTGAACAGACACTAAAAATTTGCTTTCTTTGGAGAACTATTATAGTTGAGCCCGAGCAAGGGCGGCACCATCTTTGTTGTTGTTATTGTGAAGCTACGTGATCACAACGCGAGGGGATTTTGTGCAAATCAGCAACTATCGCATGTGGCTAGCAAAACATGTTAATTTCTCCTTCTGGAAGCTAAACTTGATGTCTCTTTTGTTTAACACACCGAAGATATATCAAACCTGCGTATACAATCGTTTTTATTCGTTTCATTTTATCGTGAGTTACAAAAAACACATTTTTAGTGGGGCAAATATTTCAAGTCGGCGATTTAGCCTGACCCTAGGCTGACTAAAAAAATCGGCCTGCGGAGGTATCATTTTAGCCGAGGTTCACGTCATTTAGTCGTAGTGCTAGTCGAAGTTCGTTTTAAGAATACAAAATGACGTAATTTTAAAGTTTTAGCTCGAACTACGACTAAAGTTCGTTTTAAGAATACCGGGGTCAATCTCAAGTAGAAGCCCATCTCGAAAAGAAAGCCCTTCTTCAGTTTGCAAAAGTAATCTCAAAAAGAAGCCCATGGGCTTCTAATCAAGATAATATGGCCTTCTTTCGAGATAGTACTTACATTCAGACTGATGTTGTCTTTGATGATTATAATAGCATGTCAGTATTAATAGTATTTTATTGTACTACTACAGTAGCATGATTAAAATTGAGAAAAAATATTAAACAGAATTTTGAATTCCAAAGTTGAAAAATGTTGTATAGTAGCAATCCTAAATTTACAGCGTTCATTTAAAAAAAGCCCCCCACCCCCAATTTTTAGTTTGCAAAAGTAATCTCGAAAAGAAGCCCGTCCTAGGGTCCTAAAAAAATAGAAGCCCAGGGCTTCTATTTAAGTTTTTACAGTATGTTTTTAAAATGTTGCACAATCAAAAGAAAGTATCAAAGCATAGTAATAATCATATTCACTAGTTTACTTGCCTACTTTTACCCACCTCTTGTTGATATTTATAATTCAGTGAAAATGAGAAATAGAACAACTTTGATGAGAAAAGCATTCACAAATTACTTGTGATGTACAATATTCATGTTCATTACTTATGTCAAGTTCATTTTGTCAAATTCAATTATTATTAATTGAAAATGATTAACTCATTTCTAATGCCTAATGTCTAATTCCCAGTACTAGTACTGTATTAATTTTCATATTAATTATAAAATAATCTATAAATATTATTAAATCTGTATTATGTCTAGGATTGTAATTTAATTTATATTGTGACAGTTCTGTGGTTTTTGATGAAATGAATTATTCTGAAACTACATTAATATTATCAATAATATTAACAAAGTTAAAGAATTCATAACATGCAAATATATTTACAGTGACAACGTATGGTAAACTTAGTTTCGTAACGAAGGGGCCGGAGCCCCAAGACACTGGTGGGGTCTGGCATTTTTTATGTATCGTGATTTGACTCCAAAAATGCATACTTAATTTTAACTAAGATATCACTACTAAACATATTCCAATAAATACCAAACAAAACGAGCAAATTAAAATCAATAAATATTTATGGACAAAAACATATCTATCATACTCATGTGTCAATGCTTTTGCTCCTGGTGTAATTTCATGGTTTAATTTCACTCGGCAGACTTAAGCTTGCAAAAGGGCCTTGGTTATTTGTTTGTGAAAAAAATAGTTTGAATTTGATTTGGGGGTTGGGCCCTTAAGGCTCCGGGGCCCCTGGCTTCCGCCAGTGGGATCTCATAGCCGTTATGCCGCTGGGTATACAGGTATCTGACAACCATCAGTAAGATATCAGTACCAAAAGCAACTCTTCTGCTCCTTTTTTTATTTTTATCCGAGAAGCAGTTATGAAATATATTCAAACTCCAAGGCCATAATTTTGCCTAGAGACATGATGTATTATTATTAATCATAATACCACTGCAAGAAACATGTTATATAATCATTTAAAAAAAAAATTCTGAGAAAGAAATTAATTTGATATACTAGCTACCTTTTTTCACACATCAACAGCTGGGGTAAGATAAAAATGCCATCTTTTCTGATAGTCTATCATCCTTGAACTTCCATTACCACTCACTGTTGTATTTTTAGAAGCAACAGATTAATTTACCTAGGTATCCAAATGGTTAGTTCCAAACCATGTAGTAGTATCCTACACAAGCCGTCCAGGCTTACAGAGATCCATGCATACTAGCTCTGTGCTTGAACGACCGTGAAGAACGGGGAATTTGCTTACAATCTATTTACTTTCCATTTCAGGAATGCTAACTGTGTTTCACAGAGTGTGAAGGTATAAAATCTTATGCAACAGGCAAGTCAGCCCCTGTTGAGGAGATCTCTAGAGACTATTTAGTGGAAAAAGTTATTAGTTTCAAGATTGCCTGCAAGTTTGAATTTGCTGGAGAATTATATACAAGATTGTTCGAAGAAATTTCCTGAACCAAAGGTATGATTTTTTGTATTAAATACAGAATTGTGTATTTTATATTTTGTGATACCATCCAGTTTGCATCTCTTTTGGTTTCTTTGATAAAACTTTCTATTACCCCAAAGTATCGCTCAGTTAAGCATCAGTTGGTTTTTCGACAAATGAGGAATTCATGTCTGTCTAGTGTCTTAATCACTAGGTTTTAGTTGTACATGTAGTAGGTGTTGTTTTCTTTCGCTTCCAGCAAAAAAAAAAAAAATGTCAAACTGATTTAAAACATAAAATTCATTGTTTGAAGGTTTGCATGCTGAAGTGACAATAATGCCTGTGGTACACCACATACATAGTTCTGAAACTACCTTTTCAGACATACGTATGTGGTTTACCGCAAGCATTTATTATTAACATACAATTCAACACTAATAACATGCTCCTTGATGATTTTTTTTTTCCAATATCCAATTAATCTAAAGAAAATCGTGGTTTCTCATTAGGTTAACATTAATCAGGACGCTACATCGTTTTTAATGCTGATCACTTTATACATATACAGGAGATTACTTAATGTTAGTGCAGTGTGGGTGTGTGCGGGCGGATGTATATGTAAGGTTGGGCTTTGCCTTTCAATATGTAGGAGCTTTTTGATTTGACACTAGAATGGATTCACTCGTGCATCATGCATGACCATTCTCCAATCCTGTGCACAATGTAGATTCAGCCAAATTCCATCATAGAATCCACACAACGAGATCTTGTATATTCTCGCATGTACTGATGTCTTCTTAGTGAAGTCATTACCTTCTACGTCCTACCGTCGTGTAGTCGAAAGCTTCCTAAGGTGTTTTTGCCATCCCTGTATGTGATGTCTTCCCAGTAAGAACCATGTGCATGGGGATAGGTTTCTATAGTGTGTGCTACACCAGGCTTTATTTGTAAAAGGTCAGACACTGATTTTTTAACATTTGACATATGCAAGCATGCCATCTTAGATGCAGCGATTGTGAAAATAATCATCATCCTAATTAATTGTTAATGAACCTGATTATAAACCATACATTCAAATTTATTGCATAATATAATAGACAAATAAACAAGGACCATATTATGTTTTTTGGCCATTTTCTTTAGATTTTCGATGCAAAAGAAAATTATCACTGTACAGTTACTGTACTTATATTCAAATATATAAATTCAACTTTAGCTAGTTAAACATTTCTGCAAATTTTCATTGGATTTCCATAATGAGCTGGTGTGTAGTTTACCTTGAGGTAAATCCATTACAAACTTTTAATGTGATAGAGATTTTAGTCATTCTGTGTGGATCTGATGCCACTAGACATCAAGACATTTGTGGTTGTTAGTTTGTGGAGGGTGGCGTTGGGGAATGTGTGCCTATAACAAATGGGAGTGGCGGCCTTGGCTGTTACATGTTGTTAAAATGGTGTCGTAATTTGATAGTCACCATCTCGGTTTATATTATTTTTCAAAATGTTATGCCTAAAGGCTGCTTCTATGGATGCGGTAATGATAACCGTGGTAAAAAATTGAACGTATTGTATTGTTTAGATTCAGATATATATTACGTTGAAATGTCAGTGCATCATCAATGATAATTGGTTATATGCTCCGTTATTTAGTCGCATCAGGTTTGGATGCATATGGATCATTGTTTTCCGTTACCGCATCATGTGACTGCGTCAAGTGGAAATCGGCCTTTATACGCGAATGCAGAAAGTAAATAAAAATTGCAAAGGAGAACAGGTTGCATGGTCGATATATAACTTTTCTGTAAGTGAACTATGCTTAGAATTACATTTAAATGTAGGCTCTAAAAATGATTATGGGAACAATTTGGAGAAATGGTTGTGACTTTGGCTCTCAACCTTGCTGTATATTTTGCCTAGTGTCCTTGGCCAAGGCACTTTACCTACTTCTCGCTCCACCCAGTATAAATGGGTACCTTTAGGATGCTGTGGCATTGAGTGCTACTGGTGCATATAATAAGGCCAAGTAAAATTTATTGTTAGTTTCACGTACGGAATTTGTTTTACGGTAAGGGGGTTTAATATTTGCTATTAGCTATTTTTCGACAAGCAAACGACTGTCACAAAAATAAACAAGACTTACTGTAAGACAGAACATAGGGCACTTTTTCCTCATTGTAATAAGAAAACTAATGTTGAAATTACAAATTAAAAAAATTCTAAAGTAAAAAGTTACATGAAAAATAAAATCATATTTAAAGAAAATTATGAATTAAAAGTAAAACCATAGAATAACTCGATGTCAGTGAGACACAAATTAGGGCTGGAATGGTAATAGCGAGGGTGACGTGACAAGTTATGCACCATAGAACCCAAACCCGAATAGGTCAGTGTATTTTTAGTTAATATCTTGCATAGTGTTATAGGTTGAGGGTGAAAAAACGTTCGCATTTCATTAAAATTTTGCATTAAACCTAGCTGTAGTTAGTTTGAGACACTTTAGAAAATGCAAATTTTTTTAACATAAAAGTTTAATATTCCTGTTTATTAATATTTAAAATATGTAGAATGACATCATAATTGTATTATTATGTGTAAATCTGATGTATGGTCTTTGCTTGGACAAAGTTTAAAGATCAAAGCACAAAAAGTTACTAAAGCAGTGGACAGAAAAACCCCTGTGTAAAAACATAGAAAAATGGGATAGGAAAAAATCAGAAATTTTCCGCTGATGCCCAAAATAAACATTGTATTGTACAGTAGTCTATCAATCCAGCCACTGATTGCACAAACCAGTGAGTGTATGATCGAAGCAACTCAACATTGTTTCCATTTGTTGTTAACATCGACCATTTTTTCAGTTTTTAAAAAAATACTGAAATACTGAAAACTTTATTGGTCCAAAAAAGAAATTTGTTGCATTGACAAAGTTTGTAAATATTATAAAAATAAGAAAAAAAAAAATACATGTAACAGGCACAATAAAATGTAAGCACATATAAAAATAACAAATGGTAAAAAAAAAACCATTTGTACATGTAACGGGGACGTGAAACTAGGCATTAATTTCATATGGCCTAAAATGTATTGCAACATGATTTGATCTACAGTACTCCCTGCAGTGGCAACAGCGGAAGTTGCACTTTTTGTCGGGTTGCCAAAATTTTGGATCCAGCGACCAGGGCTAAATATGGCCTAGCATTGCCTTGTCTTGTAAATTGTATAACCTCATGCTGCTTCAGACATATTTAGTGCCTGCAGTTTTGTATTTAAAAATGGATGTTGGTTTACACTATGCAATCACAACATGTTTTATAGTCTTAACTTTAGAGTAGAATGATTTTTGGTACAAGTGATGAACACTTGGGCGCAGCTTCCTTTTTCCCTGATCCATTTAGGTTATAGAATGTTTCTTTCCCGTCTTCAGCGTTTTAGAATGTTTATCCTGTCGTCATCATATTAGCTTATTATACTGTATATGTGAGGTCTCACTACAAAATAAGTCTCATCGTTAGAAAATCAAAAAATGAGTTTATATTATATTTTGTTAGATCACATTATAAGCTTTAATTTGATCTTTGAATGGCTTCCCTAGGATAAAGAGATCCAGAGATGTTAGCATTTAAAGTTTAGCTGTATGAGAACCAGGTTTTGAGAAAATCGGCCTCAAAGATAAACTAACCTGTACAAATAATAGGACTAGAATTACAGAATATGCACAGAGAACACTGTTTTAGTAAGAAAATTCAATTAAAAAGTACACAATCATAAAATATAAGTATTAAATAATTCGAAAACATTAAAATCAAAATTTTGTAAAAATGTTGCCTTTGACATATTTTGGTGAATATATATGCGTCTCATTTCGTGATGAGACCTCGAAAATGTTCTCTCATAGATAATGATACAGATAAATTCAAAACAAGCAAAGATTTCAACATTTTTGTTGAAAACTATATAAATACTTCTACTGTAAGTCATATATATTTTTTTGGAAGAAGAAAAAAAAATGTAAATGTCAGTTAAATTCTTTTACTACTGTATCTTTAATGCAGTTTGTTCATTCACTGAAGATATAGGAGAGGAAATTTGGTTGTGAGAATGTTGTCAGAGAACATCTTAAGGAAAGCCATGGAAACACCATTTTAATTGCCATGGGGTATTTTATTTTAAGCTTATTAAAGATATAATTTCTATCTTAAGTTTGTTTCAATGTTAAGACTGCAATGCAAGACAACATAGTTATTCATTAAACTATATTCTCTACATAGTAAAAAAAACCACAGAAATTATTCTTATTCTTTAGGCCAAATTGCCAAAAATAAAGTACATTACAATGGTGGTACATATAATAATAATAATAATAATAATAATAATAATAATAATAATGGTAGACTTATATAGCGCATATTGTTAAGCCCTCTATGCACTTCACATTATCATTACCCCGGTCATTGGATTAAACGCCTATGAAACACAAACTCAAGCTCCCTGGGGCAGTATTTCATAATGTTGCAGCAGCTAATCAGCACATTTTGGCATTTAACCTACAGTACTAGGTACCCACTTATACTCTTGAGTGGAGAGAAGCAATGCAGATAAAGTGCCTAATGACACAAGTGAAATGTACAGCAAGGGTTTGAAACCCCGACCTTGAGGTTGGGAAACTAAATCCTTCTCACTGCGCCAAACCGCATCAATTATATGGAATACAAATACAATAAATTAAATGAGCAGGCAGGGACACAAAAGCGGTAATCATAATAACAAAAAGTCTGTCGATATCACTCATTACAGTAAAAATACAATATTATAAATAATATAGTCCAATTATAATACAATTCTGAGTTAAAATGAAATAATTTTCCAATAAAGCATATCAGTTGCCTATGACACAGTAATAACCATTCAATATGGTACACTGTATCAGTTTCAAATATCTGAACAGTGTTTGGAAAGAGTGAAAGTCATCCTATCCTTTTGAGGTCCTCAAAAAGCCAATGACAAGCATTAACTCTTGATGAGTCTGTGCTTGAATATATAAACATAGCCATAGATGCACAGGAGGGACTCGCTAGCCTAAAGCAACTTAGGCGTACGGTTTGCTAAATCCAATAAATGAACATAAATAAATGATTATCATTTTATTTGTTTTGAAAAAGATAGTAGTGAAAAATGCAGAAAAGATTGATACAATCCATCGTATTTCAGTACATTTTTTAAAATATTGAAGCATCATCAGGATTATGTTTAAATGAAACAAGCCTTCATACTTAAAGGGTTATTCTCTGCTTTTAGGGGTGGGGTGGGTTTATGGAAGTATTTCTGATTTTGTTTTGTATTTATTTTTCTCACTATGATCATTTTTGTCTCTTCTTTTTTTTCTTCCTTTTTTTTTAAAAAAACCAATAAAATTTAGTTACTGTAAGTACTATCAAAATGTTGTCATTTTACTAATACAAATATATAGATAGAAATGTAGGAAAAATAACATTTTGACATGACACGAATTGATTGGTCAAATCTTGAACAGTGATTACAGACTTAAGAAAAGTAGATTGGTAAACCCAGTGTCAACAAAAGGTAAACATGGTTACCATGCCTGGGTTCAGATATTTGGGGTAAGAGTGATTTCATAACAGGTTAGTTCACACTTAAAATTTCTGAACTAGCTCAACTTGATTCAGGCGCATGACTGATAGCCTTAAATTGCACATGAAAACGGCTTAGTAAATGGCATTCAAACTTATAATCGATTGAATGCTTTTAAAACCCTTATAACAGAATGCAAGTTCTCATCTGTCCCAAGGCTAGCTCCTGGTTTAATGGTGAATGTTATAATATTACCACTTTTTCTTCCGTTTGAGATAAAATTTAATGTTTTGATAATGTTCAAGCAACAACTGCTTAACACGTAATTAAGCAAGAGTGTTTGAAAGCAGAGGCCCTTATAGTACAGTATTCATACTATGTTCATTACTCAGGCATGGGGATGGCTTAAACTGTGTTGATTTTGAGTGTAAAATGACAGAATTTGGTGAAAAAGAAAACACTAAGTGAGAAAAAGCACAATTCGTCGGGGAAAAAACATATTATATGTATTTTCTACATATTAGTAAACTTTAAAATCTATTAAATAAGCCTTTGAAACCCCTAAATTGTCAAAATATTCGGGGTTTCGCCCCCCCTGGACTACTTTCAAAACCTTTTAATCGAAGGTCGACCACGGCCTCTTTGCTTTCGTCGAGGGAATCTAACCCCTTATCGGGACCATCAGCCCCTCCATCAGGGACCTCGGCCCACCTGTCGGGTAAATCCTGGCGCCACCCCTGGTGTAGTCCCTTATCAAGATAAAAAATATTTTGTGAAGTTTAAAAAGTACCGTAGTTAGTTTGAGACTAAACCTGCTTTAAATAAAATTGTTACCCTATCTCAACAATGTTTTCACTGTAATTGCTACACTACCTAGCTCTTCTTGTATTGTAGTTTGCAAAATCAATCTAGGTTGTTTGTTTGCATTAAACTCCTGAACTCCCTAGCAATGCCCATGCAATTAAACAACATTTATTTATTTAATATTTTAATAATTATAATATTTATGAAAAATTTTCAAAAGTATTATAATAAATAATTAAACCTCTTTAAAAAATTATGAATTATGACTCAGGATTTTAGGCATAAAACTTCAATTGTTTTTTCTTGAAAAGTATTGCGAGAATGACTTTTTACATGCTTGTCATGGAAAGGAACTACTGTACCGGTATGTTAGGCCTGGGAGTTGTTGACTCAGCTGTTACCTGGTACCCACGTGTCCTGCTGTTCAGCCAGCCTTATAACTAAAGTTGATTCTTATTCAACCTAGAGCTAGGTACTATTTACAGGCAATCGTGTCATTAGTCAATGCTTATTGTAATGTTTTCACATCATCAGCTTAATTATTAATTGTTAAGTGATTTTTTGGGGTTGAAATGGCCAAAGATTACACTCTTCTCTCTCTTTTTTCTCTCCAGAGAAACAGAGAGCAATCTTAGGCTAGGGATGAAACAAATTACTATAAGAATGCAAGACTGAAATGAATTTGTAAAAGAATCTTCAGTAATCATGATAATGTTAAGCATACAGCATGTGCATGCAGACTTCCTTTTGAAGTGAAATATCTGTGTGGATTACGATGCCTCACAGTATGAGTTGTTTGATATTCTTTTTATATCAGTGTTTCCTTCCAAATTGACTTAACACTTGTAATTTTACTTGTACCTAAAGAACGGAAAATAAACAATATGCAGACATTTATTTGCAGATACATTGTCTCCACAAAAGTAGAAGTGGTTTGGCGCAGAACTTGAGGTTCTGCTTCTGAACTTTAAGGTCGGAGGTTCAAACCCTCACTGTGCATTTTGCTTGTGTCCTAGGGCAAGGCACTTTACCCACAGTTGTCTCTCTCCACCCAGGAGTACAGGTGGATACCTGGTAGGTTCAAACACAAAATGTCAGTATATTATTTAATAAAATTTTAATGATATTAAATTTTCAAGATAGTCAATTTTAAAATAACCTACTTATTTTAAGTAACAGAAACATGTTATACATAGAAATGAATTTAAAAATTAAATTGGGTTTGTTATGTATTTAAAAAATGTTTAGCCTAATTTTATCTCAGATAATGATAGAAATTACGGTTAACATTTTATAAACACAACTTATTTCTAAATTGGTAATTTAAATATATACTTCAAAATAAGCAAGTTACAGTATTCCAAAATTGATTTCAAAATTCAAAATCATATTTCAATATTTTAATGTTTTCAGTAAAAATATTATGTAGTCACTGTAACTATTGTATTTATTATATTTATTTATTCTTTTTACTGGGTTACCTCTTTAGTAAAATGTTACTGTTTTCCAAGAGAGAATATTAAAAATCACATTGAACACAAAATATAAAAAAACATTAAAATTGAAGAAAGATAAAAAAGAATTAACTATCCCCTGCATTCCAAATTTGAGAACCCCTAAAATTAAATCTTTTTCTGCCAGATTCAGTTCTGACTTTGGGAAAAAATCAAGTTCCCTGCAGAGGGATGTATAAATGCGTGACTCTAGTTCTTAGAATTAAATTGTATTTAAATCAAAAACTAGAACTTACTATTATTAAACCTAATTTGTTTTTATTACACCACTTGCAAATGTTGTCAATGTCTTTTTGAAGAACGCATTGATCCCTTGTTGACCAAATTTTTTCCATAAAACCAACGTATCATCTCAGTATTGACGTAAATTAGACTTAATTGCTAATGGAATATTGGCTACAAACAAATTGAAAATGATTGGCCCAAGGACCAAATCCTTGCGGCACCTTCGAAGCTATGATGTACAAATTTGAATTATATCTTCTAAATTTAACAGTTTGTCAACTGTTATGTAAAAATAATGATCACCTGAGACAGAAAGCTCCACAATTTTCTTAAAAATATTTGTTGTTTTTTGTACGCAGTCAAAGGTGTTTGCTTAATCAGTGAGTCTACTTGTTTGATGTAAAAACTTTATTTTATATATACACCCTAGTTTCTCTGGGATAAGCCCACCCACAACTTTAAGCTCAATTTTACATACCAGCATTTCTTTGGGCAAAAGTTCAGGGTATAATTTGAATGAGTAGTTTAGCTGACTTATATTGATACTTTCAAAAAAAAAAATCAAAGATTGGCTTTGAATAATAGGCATGCAGTGCTGGAAAAATTGCTTTTGAATGTAAATGGGATTTCCTGGGTATCAGCCCCCCCCCCAAAAGTTGGCCTAATTGTGTGTTCATAGGAACTACGCTATTTATTTTTTGCAACTTTATTTTATGATGGTAACCCTTACAGCTAAAAATTAAGTTTTTATAATGTTTGAGAGCACATAGGCAAGCAATTTTTATTTTATTTTATTCAATGGGGGATGGTAACCGAAGACTGAGAGTGGAAAAAATCAAAGTTAGTTCAGGTTAATCAGCCTATCAATTAACCTAACCTTAGAATTTTAAACTACAGTATTGTTGTTGTGAAGACTTTTTAAGTATAGAGTACCACAGTCGTGTCGTCATGACACCAGGTGGCGCTCTCTGTTGTCAACAGACGTTAGTTACCGTTCATTACTCCTGAATGACTTCATAGGCTTTCTGGAATAGGCATTTTAAAATCAAAATATACTAAAAACACAAAAGCTCGCATTATATTAGTTATCGAACACACATTTAATCATCAATTAAATTTAAAAAGAAAAAGTATGATACAACATCTTAATAATTACGTTAGAAATTGGGATCAATGGTTTGCCATTGAAGTAAATGGCGTTCGGTTGAACGCTTTATGCAACGATAGCAACGGAGTAGTATCGCATGGTATCATGACGTAACACTGCAGTACTCTATTGGTTGATATACAAATGTGAGGAGTCCTCACTTGTATGAATTCTAAATTTAATGTAGAGACGTAATGACTACCAACAACCTGAATATAAACCTTGCATACAAATTGACTCAAATTTATGCATGTGGGATGGGAACTTGTTGAACTTAGAGTGAAGGACAGTGTCGTAACACCTGCAAGCTCTCACAGGCTAAAGCCAGGCATCTCAGATCTTGGTCCTTGCATATTCATCAGCTGAGCCATGCCCCATAACTGCGAGCTCTCACGTGCTATAGGCAGGCATCTCAGATCTTAAGGGGTCCTGCATGTTCAACAGCATGTTTTATTAGACTGTGGACCCCGAATTGGCTGAGCCATGCCCCATAATGAGTAGAATGTGTCAAAAACATGAAAATGGGCCTCAAACCACTAAAACAATGGAGCAAACAGGCCTCTATGAACATTTCCACACTCTAGCCCAATATAGCCTTACCTAAGGGTCTTGGGCCTTTTACACCATTGGTGAAGGTAGAATCCTAAGGAAGGGTAGCGTTCCTAGTCAGACCAAGGGTTTATTCCGGGTGTTACTTAGTCAACTAGAATATTTCATGTACAGAGATATTTTTCATGACCCAAGAAAACCCCTCTATTTCCCAAGAGAATTAAATTGGTTTATAGATCATCAAGGTTCCATAATCAGGTTGGCTTGATGGGCCAGAAATATAATGATTAGGAAGGAAGATTAATAAATTGAGTTTAAATGGAAAAGTATGTAAACAGTTGCCACATTATGATTGAAATCCAGTACACATTTCCGACAGAGTGATACAGTTATTAAAGAACAGAGACTTTGGTGGCTAGGTCACGATTGCCCGAGTTCTTCTAAATTCTGATAGAATATTGGCTAATCTGCTTGAGTTGTTCAATCACTCATATTTTTTTTTTGCAAGCTATCACTCAAATTGTAGCAATGTATGCAGAGACGTTATGTCTGTGACATTTCCATATAAATAATGTTTTATATAACTTATGTTTTACAGAAAATACATTTTACATTGGCATACATTAATTTTTATATTTACAGAATCCATTATTACTTGTACTTTTACAGATTCTTTATAAATAATGTTTTTTAATTTTTGTAATATGCTCCAATTATCAAGTTGAAATATAAAATTTTTACTAACATTCCTGTTGGCAGTGTTTTTTTGGCGACTGTTAGAGCAATAAGAAGGGGAGGGGGTGGGGATGGCATTAACATCAGCGTGGTTTAAGACTTCATTACTTATGATTTGGTTGGTAGTATAATATGGTTTTTTTTCAGTAAGAACATAAATAGAACCAAATTTTCTCAGATAGGATCTCAAAACCAGCGGTATGTGTACTGTACACACATGGCAAGTGAATTAAATTAAATTAAAATTCTTTTTTGTTTTTTTCCCTCATGATGTGTTACTCAAAAACTCTTGTTATTTTTGAAAATGGAAATTTGAACATAGAAATCAATAACATCATGAAAATAACATAATATTTTGTTGTTATATCATAAAATGTTGGAAATTCAAATTCCATTGGTACATACAAAAACATTATCAAACTTATAATCAAAATATATAATACTTGGAAAGACGTGCACCAATATTTACATATAAATTTGTTTAAAAGTTGAAATTTGTGATTATCGAAAAAAAAGAAAAAAAAAATAGTTACTGTGGATAATTAGTTTAAAGCTATGTGTTTAATCTTCCATTCGATAAATGTGCTTTATTAATATTTGAAGAAACAATTAAAAAAGAAAAAACAATAAATAGAAGAAAGAGGAATATTTGCTTATTATTTTATAATGACGTATAGCTTTCTTTCTCAACTTAGGATCAAGGCAACCATAATGAATGTATCATGAATTTATTATCAATTTTGCTCTAGATAACATTTAAGTTAAAAATAGAAAGTAACAAATAATTATAATGACAATGATGGATGGAGTGGCTGCTTTGACATGAGTTTCTTAACATTTTTGATGAATAATCATAGTTTTAAATTCTATACTCTTCGTTGGTCAGCATGAATGTAAATTTCTATTAAAAAATTCACAAGATCTTTTACTTCGTATAAATGTATGCATTTTTTAACACTGTCATCGCTTTGCAGATTTCTCATGGATTAAATTGTCATTTCTTTAAATTCATGCGCTTCTGTCGAATTCCTGTATCAGGTTACAACGGATTCAAACACATGGTTTATGATTTCTGATCCCAGGTTCATGCGACACCACGCATCCCACCTCTCAGAACTAAACCAAAGTTGACAGGCTCAATGTTGAAAATTCTTTAATGTAACACAATTTTATTTGGACTTGAATTTGACCTTTGTATTGCTCTACTTTTTATCAAAATTTATTTTAAATAAGTTTTTCAGGAATAGGTTTACAAGTCTTTCAACAACAAAATCAAGGGATAAGGAAAAATGTGATGCATTGTAATTTAAATGAAAATCAGAAGTTTTGATAGAATGTTATAATTATTTAGTAAGTCTTTCATAACAGTTGGCGCAAATCAAGTCTTAAATAGAATATTGAATGAATCAAACAAGATTTAAAATCATGAAATATTTGATCAAATTCTAACCTTGTCAGTTTGGTTTCTTAACTCAACTCCAAATATAATCCAGATTATTTCACCTGAGAAGCCTGATAGTAAATATGAGGGAGCATTGGTAGCGAAGTAAGTTTTTATCAGATTGGATCTTTCAGTAATCCCTAAGACCTGCTTCGTAGATTATATAATGACTCTTTGATCCTTGTTCGACTAGTTTCCAATGTTAAAGGTTGTGTCATTCCTATCTTGATGACGTTCCACAACGGGTGCATATAAAACATACTGTAGGCTTTGTGATTTCTGTGAGGAACTGGTATTGTGATCTAAAAAAGGAATATCCCTTCCAACTGTTAAATTTGAATGTATTACTTACTACAAAATCAGCAACCGGTGAGTTTTGAGTTTTGTGCTATAGATGTATTTAAAGAAGAAATGCTTGAAAATTGATGATTAAATAGTTATACAGTTTGGTATATTGATACATTAGAAAATGGTTTAGTAAAATTTTGTTACTGGATAGTGATTTCAAAATACATATTGAAAATAAATATTAATATCTTAGTTTTACATTTTCCTGCTTTGAAGCTATAAAGTAGAGCAAAAATTGTCTCCAATTTTAATTCACCCAACATTTGTAGAGCAAGTAACATGGACATAAATGTAGGAAATTGAAAGAAATATTAACATAGCAATATATTGTGTTGTCAATTTTTTAATTTTTTCAGAATATTTTGATATAAATAGAATCTGTTGACATTTTTATTGGTTTCAATCAATCAATCAATCAATCAAATACATAATATAAAAGTTTTTGATCAATAAACTACTGTACAATGAAGTTTTATTTGAAAGTTAAGCTGGGTGCACACTGTGTTAGCGAATGGTTGCATGACGAATCCACCTTCGCTCTCTGAGCAATTGATGACATCGTCTGTTGATTGCCTGTGGCAGTTTGAGCAGATCATCATTAGAAATGATCCGTTGTGTGTGCATTGCGTTCTCCTCAAAATCGCAATGTGTATCCGGCTTTATAGGATCGCAAAAAGTAATGTGATTTGTATATTTTGAGGGTAAATGTAAGTAGATCCAAATTTGTGTTCTTTTCTTCTCACAGGAATTATACATTATTAAGAAACTTATTTTCCTACTAATTACTGTGTATTTGGGATAATTATTTGGGAATATATTTGTTAAATATATTTCATTAATAATAATAATAATAATTATAATAATAATAATAATAATAATAATAATAATAATAAAACTTTTGATACACCATGCTTAAAGTTAAACTTATTTTTTGTTGCAGCTAAAAGCTGAATTTGAGTAGTAGTATTAAAATATAAGTACAACAAACATCAAACATGATAAAGAAAAAACATTAAACATGGCAAATAATTCAACTTCAAAAACATCAACTACCGTAAAACTTTGAATTGAAGCCCTGGGCTTCTTCTTGTTTTTGCAAACTTTGGATGGGCTTCTTTTTGAGATGGGCTACTTTTCGAGATGGGCTTCTTTTCGAGACTACTTTTGCAAAGTATAGAGGTGGGGGGGGGGACTTCTTTTCAAAATGAATGCTGTAAATTTTTTGAATTTGTAAAATTAAACAATTAGTAAGGTCATTGTAATATTAATTTGTATTGTGTAGTATATTCAATGGGCATAAATCACCTAAACTAATGTATAAACCAAGCTTGTTTTTAACTTATTTTAGTTTATGAAATTCATGCACAGTGTACAGTATGTAGAGTACTATCTCGAAAAGAAGCCTATGCTATTTTGAGATGGGCTTCTTTTCGAGGCTAATTTTGCAAACTAAGGGGCTTCAATTCGAGATTTTACAGTGTAAAAGGGGAAAATGTTCAAGTAATTGCAATAACATTGGAACAATAATGGAAATTGATCAAAAGGAAAGAGACCATACAGACTAAAAGATTATTGCAATTACAAATAATTAATTTCATTGATTAAAAATAGTAGAATATATTGTTTTAATTTAAAAAAAACAATAAAAAAAAAGTATTAAGATACCACAGATAATAAAAAATATAAATAAAAAAACCCATTTAAATGCATGATGTATATTATTACTATGCTATCTAAATGCTATTATTGAATTGTACATGCTACACAAGACATAATTAATTAGTTTTTGTAAGAATCTGAAAAGTTCTAATTTTGAATTTGTTTAAATATCAACAATAAAATTTATGATTTACAACAAAAAAAACCAAAAAAATGCAATTGCAAAGTAGTAAATTAGTTGAAATGAGTATCTATTAATAGTCATCAATTTTCAGACAGTTACAAATAAATCATCAATTATGATCTCCACACAGGAAGAATACAAACATGATTGTTAGCAAGTGTGATGGGGAATAATTTCATACTTCCTTAATAAGTTGTGGTGGCAAATTTATGCATTGTTTAAAATGCACACTTGATAGACCATGCACATAACATTAACGTGTTGAAGATTGTTCGTAAGAAACAGACGTTGAGGCGCTTTAATATTACTTTGAAACTATTTTGTCAACTTAGGTTAAAAAGAACATTTGGAATGGGACAAAGAATTGTGGCACATAAGTTATTTTGAGACATAATTTGTGTTAAAGACAATTTTAGCCTCAGTGTTTGTTGCATTATATGTTATTTTCTGGGAGATTCTTGCTTGTGGGAGTGCGGGGGTGGGGGGTGCCCCAATTTCAGGGAGACTCCCCGCGACATCAGAGAGGCTTGGGACCCATGTGATTATTTTTGAGTACTTAGAAGTTAGAGTGCGCTAACACTGCTCAGTGGTAAAATATGTCAATTTCAAGTATAATTTATGAGATTTTTATGATTCTGCTTTAGTTAGATGAATAATTTCTTGGGCATGCTAGAAGGTTTTCTTAAACTCCATACTTGGTTAATCATCTACCATACAGGTTTAATAATTTACAATTTGAGTATGTTGAAATGGAGCAGACTGCTTAAAGAAACATTCTCCCTGGAGGCTACTTTTTTTAGCCTGTGTTAGATAAAATTTATTATGGAAAAAGACTCAAGATCCCATAAATGACCTAGTAATCATTTAAAGTCAATCACAACATTATCATTGTACATATCCAACATTATTTACCTGTCCCAAACCTGCACTACCTTTAGCTATTTGTGTGTAGATGTTCAAGCAAAACTCTACATATCATTGTATATCCAACATTATTTACCTATCCCAAACCTGCACTAATACTTTAATAGTGCATGGTAAGCTTGATCTTTTTAGTAGTTCATGTGTAGAAGTTCAAACAAAATTCTATATGCCATGCAGGTCCTTAGGAATTTGTTCTTGCATTAATCTAACCTTCATATAATAATTTCCACTAATGTACTTTATTAACCCTGGCTATTGGTTTCATATTGATAAATATGTACACTGTACAACCTTCTCAGATCCATATGAGATAGTACAGTACATTGAAAACTTAGCACAAACTAGATGTTGGCTTATAATACAGTATTTGCCATTGGTTTGACATGTCTTTGTGGGCTCTATTGAACATGATAATCACATACTGTATTTGAATAAAACGTTCCAGAATACAAAATATGAGATAGTGTGTTGGAATATAGTTGTTTTGTGCAACCAATATCAGAACATTCCTCCAGTTACCCATTTATCACACAAACACTGGAGTTGGGATAAGCCACTATAGGATAATCATTAAGTAGAACAGAAAGTAAACAAACAATTAAAAATATTGTAAGGTTTGGTGATGGTATTACCTGGTGTGACACCTGGTTCTTGTGTGTGCCAAGCATGTTACTTTTGGGCTTGAAAATTATATTTTTAAGCCCAAAAGTAGTTTATGAAATGTAAGAAATAAAGAGAATAATCATTGTACGATGTGAGTCAAATTGAGATTGCGAACATTAACTAAATTTGCATTATTATTGGTACGTTGATTATGACAGCTTTGACATGCTACATCTACTAGCACGCTAATGCATACCGGTAATATGCAAGGCCACACAGAATGATGTAAAATCACGGATTATTTCAAACTACAACTAACGTCCATGGAAATATGCCGGTCCCATTTATGTTTTCCTAACACCAAAGGATAGAGATAATATTAATCCATGTTACATTATTCATCATTATTTTGCGATGTTTATAGGTATTATTATATTAAGGTCAGGTTGTAGATGAAGTATGTTATTGCAAATGGTTTACAAAATTACAAATATGTTTTTATTTTAAACAAGCTATTGGTTACCTGTCCTTTTAAACATTTAGTACCTAGCCATGACTTATACCAATAATTTTTTTTCCAAGTGATCTGAATTTAAATTTATCATTGTGGTATAAGGCCAAACAAAATTGTTGTGTTGGCAAAGATCATTGACTTTAGAAAATCAGCATCAGTAGGTCGGCAATTACTTTTTTTTTAAAGTATGGCCTAGGCCTAATTCTAAGTTCATTGCTAACCAACACTCATACCACAAACTTTGGTTGGTAAAGTAGTTACAATAGCAGGGACTAAAATTCAAAATGGATATATATTTAATTTATTTATTAAAACTTAAAAAATGACATTTTGAACGATAATACATGTAATATGATGGGTTCCCCATTGGCTAAAAAGAAATATTAGGTTTTCAGGATTTTGGGTTGACATAGTTTTTTTTTTTGTATACTCAATAATATTAATAAGCAGGGTTTTGTAGTTGTTATTGTTATCATTTGTTATCATTAGAATTTTATTAACACCAATGATTATGTAAAGAAATATACTCTGATATTAGTTAAGTAGATGTATTGCTTTATTAGTTAGCCATCAAATAATTAGTAAAAAAGTCAATTAGTCAACTGAAAAAACCATGAACATTGTGGTATTTAGCAATGTTTTTCCTCAGGGTTATGCATAAATACAAAATATATACTTAAAAAACAAAGCTATATATCCCACAATATACAAATACGATTAAAAAATGTTAGTAATTAGTAAAAACCAAAATCTTCCGTTGTTACTTTATGTAACTTTCAATACCTTGTCCAGCAAACTTTGTTTTGAAAGATTATGTTCAGAGAGTCTAGCTTATCGTGGTACCCATTTGCAGAATAATTTTGACCAGACCGCTAAAAATGCTACTTTTAAAAATTTCAAAAGATTTATTTCAACATAATTTAGTTTCTACTGTACATTTAATATTTAAGTTTCTTTAATGTGTACTGGATAATGGCCTTGTGAAAGAAACGTCAGTGAATGACCTTTCATTGTAAATGAAAAGTTTTATTATTATTACAGGGCAAGAAAAAATATATATATTTGATTTCTTGTTTAAGAATTCTAACAATTGCATTTAAAAAAAAGGATAAAAATAAAATTAAAAATTTATTTATTAATAAAGAAATACGCAAGTATGTAAAGTATAGAAGTAATAGAGAATACCCTTCAGCTGTAGCCTGAGATCCTATTGCGTGGTTTTGCAGGGAATGTAATATTGCGATGTAATCAGTTTAAGTAACTAGTTTGATGAATGTTTTATAGTTAATTGTGAGGAAGAAATAAAGGTTTTGCTATCAGAAAATGTTATGGTACTAGTGGGCGTGATAATGTTTTTTTTTCCCTCTTAAACTTACCTTTTTAAATTTACTTTTCTTCATGGCGGCAGGTACATTAAACAGGCCAAAAACACAATTTTAATTTTATTTGAAATCATTATTTTGAGGCGGCAGGTACATAAAGCAAAGTATAATAAAATCTCGGCCAATGCATGTAAAGTAATTACAGCAAAATGTAATTTATTATCCAATCAATACAACAACATGGACGGAGGGACAAGTTAAACCATGTTAGGTCACGAACTCTACTTGTTCATTATAGGAATCCTGGCAGCACCGAAGCCATGCCACAGATACCAATGCCTCAATGAAAACACACCTTGGCAGTCCATACTGTGAAGCTCTCCGACTGTCTTCAGGTCAATTAAAATATTTTTAAGGATAAAATAGGCAAAATAAACCATTTGCAAGCTTTAATGATTCCAAACACGATGTACAATGTGGTTGTTATCAAATTTGAAAAATTGCCTGTGAGAATAATTTTCATAGAATATTTTGTTTAATGCATAGTTCTTAATGTATTTAAATTTTCTGAAGCAGATATTAGTGGTTAATGTTTACTTTGTAGGAGAAATGGTTATGGTGATAATAATAATCTAACTTCATAAATGTGATGGTGAATAAGTATAAAATAAAGAGTATGTATTTAAACAAATAATTATGAAAATAGATAATAATTTTAGATAATAAATGCTTAAGTAAGATTTGTATTTAAAAAAGTTAAAATTTACTTCCAACTATGCAACATTCTCAATTGTTTTTCTTTGTAAAATTTTTTGTCTTATCTTTTCTTGTTTTATGTTTCTCCTTATAGTCATGTAATTTTAATAATGTATACTAGGGAGTTTTATTGTTTTATTTTCCATTTGAGTTTAAATAAAAGTGAAAAATATACTATGATGCATATTGATTATAATGATGAATAAGTATAATGTTCATAATATTATAATGTGAATATGTATGGTGATACAAAAAAGGAAGAAAGTGGATAAATTAATAAGTTTTGATGATGAATAATGTGATGGTAAATAACTAATATAAAATTATGAATAATAAAATTTAAGAGATATTTATGTTGATGAAGAAATATTTATGATGATGAATACCGTAGATATTTATGATGATGAATAAATATTTATGATGGTGAACCTTAATACTGATGATAATGTATGAGAATGAAAGAATAATTAATATAATGATGTTGGTAAATATATATCAAGGATAAAAATCATTATGATGGTAATGACAAATATAATGACAAAATGTATAAATAAAAAACAAAATAACAATAAAAATGATGGTTATGAAAAAGGATGATAATGTGAAAAAGATGATTGATGAAAGAATGATTATAAATGATGATATAGTCAAAGGGATTATAATAAATATAAGAACATCTAACAAATGTATAATTTTATCATGATGTATAGAGTTAGCTACCTTAAAAAAGGAATAATATAGTAAGGATTTGATCGTCACAGATATAACAAATTATATAAAGTACTATAATCAATGTTTATGAGTACAATGGGATTTTATATTTTCATGAGGAGAAAGATGGAATGTTCCATTCAACAAGGTGTAACGAATATAAAACATAAAACACCTACTGTATAAAAATATCTACCATAGATTTTATTACCGAAATCCTCTACGCTCACAGGGGTCAAAACGTAATTGTGTGGTCAACCCAATCCTACAATTTTCTCACCTTCCTCAAGGTTGTGCTCTTCAGTGATGGAAAATGAAATTGCACAACAAAATTACTATATGAAACAAAAAATTTACAAAAAGTGATGATAGTCATGATTGCAATTTGTTTTTTCTTTGAATGGAAACATTGATCCCATAAGAAGTATAATCTTCAACGTCTTAAAATATTGTAGGGTCTCTTGTCCAAATCAAAATTTTGAGTTTATTAATTTTATGAATGTTTTTTGTATATTTTTAAATAACAGTGTGAAATGCATAAACATCTTTTTTAAATTGAAAAAAAAAAAAGAAATCTCCAACAGCTGTAGATTTTTATAGAGCACATTAAAGTAAGCAAATGCGTAGACAGTAGTATGTATTGTATGAGGCTAGAAAAGGTTGGATTTAGTTCAAGGAGATTTTAGTTTCTGTAGATTTCTGTTAGCTGGGCTTATGGGCACAGCTGTCGATACAGATGTGATTATCAGAAAAACTAAAGGGAAAGGTTTTCTTTATTGTTTCTCTGCCAGCTAACATTTAAAAGATAAAAATCTGGAGGTTGTATGAAAGATGTTGAATTTAGATTGATAAGGAGTATCTGTATGGTGTTTCTGTAGGATAGTGGTGGTACCAGGAAGGCAGTTACAGTATTCCAGGACCCTGATTAAGGCTCTAGTCAGCCCCTTGGTTCGCACTCCCCTGTCGGCAAATTTCTGGTCCTCCACTGTCGTAGGCGCATTTGTATGGTGCTTCTGTAGGCAGTGGCGGCTCTACGATATATTTTCTGGGTGGGGGGGGGGGGACTCCCGAGGTGGGAGAAGGGTTTCAGAGGGTGATTTTTTTAAGAACAGGAACCTCTGGATGGCCAGAAATAATGACACTCTCTGATTGTGACAGTGTTGGCTTGGCTTGGGCCTATTTTATTATATTTTTTAGTCCAACTGCCTGACGAGCTCTGTCCGCTGGTGGGGCTTGACCCGTCCGGTGGGGCTTAAGCCCCAGCTTCCCCCCCCACTGGTGCCGCCACTGTCTGTAGGAGCATCTGTATGGTGTGTCTGTAGAAGCATCTGTATGATGTGTCTGTAGGAGCATCTGTATGGTGTGTCTGTAGGAGCATCTGTATGGTATGTCTGTAGGTGCATCTGTATGGTGTGTCTGTAGGAGCATCTGTATGGTGTGTCTGTAGGAGCATCTGTATGGTGTGTCTGTAGGAGCATCTGTATGGTATGTCTGTAGGTGCATCTGTATGGTGTGTCTGTAGGAGCATCTGTATGGTGTGTCTGTAGGTACATCTGTATGGTAGGAGCATTTGTATGGTGCATCCGTAGGAGCATCTGTATGTTGTTTCTGTAGGAGTATCATCTGTATGTTGTGACTGTAGGAGCATCTATACTGCATTTTTTGGAGCATTTGTATGATGTGTAGTAGGTGTATCTACTGTATACTCTATGGTGTGTCTGTAGAAAATCTGTATGGTGGGTAGAGATCAGAGCATATCTTATATTATTCAATTTTAAGTTTCTATCCAATATCCTAAAAGAGACCAGTCTTTTTTGACTGAATGGACCAATTGGTTATATATTGTGGATAAATAAGTAACTCTGCTGCCTCTTATAATTGTGTACATAGTACTGTATTGTTTCATTTTGGGGATTCTGACATCATGGATATATATAGGTCCACGCTGACATAAGTGGTGTAGGCAGAGTGAAAATGACCAGGAGACAAATGCAAAACATTGTGTAATGTTCAGTTAAATACTAAAATTAAAAAATGGAAGCTTTAACAAAATTGAATAAACAGATTGAAGAATGTCTGAACTGTGAGTCGATGTTCTTAGCTTTCCATCACATGACATGAGCCCTCTATATGTCTGTGTCTGTGACCTTTTTTTAGTTGGTACTATAAATATTCAATTTGACTGGTCTAAAATTTTAATTATATTAATAATATCCGTTCTGAATCTAGGGCATTGGTTCATTTTTATTCACTGAGCGTAAAAAAGTACTAAAAATTTAAAGGATGGACTTGCAGTATTTCTGAAGGTGGGCTGTACCTTTCTGAGTAGTGTATAGGCCTACTTTATTCTACGACGTCAGTATAGCACTCATGTTTCATGCTTAAACAGCTGATAGAAAGAATTGTTTGATGATCTACATGTCTGCATTCAGAAAATTCTAGAATGGTAAACATAGGGGTGCTTTCTTCTTTTCTCAGTAGCTTTTAATTATTTTTTCACATAGAAATTTTCATGTAGTATAAATTATCACCTCCATTGCTCTCCTACAAAAAATGCCATTTTAGCAGAAATATAAAAATGTATCAATTTTCCTTCATATAGTCTTAAAATTTGCAAGCTATATTGTTTTTCTATCTAGTTAAATTGTGAGGCTTATTATTAAAATTTCTTTTTGGGTACTATTAAATAGATTAGGTAGAATTTTATTGTTAGTCGATGTCAAAACTCCTGCTAATGATATTTTTGATTCCCTTGGTGAATAAACTTAATGATAAACGCGATGCTCCATCATATTTGTCAAACTAAAATTTGTTTTTAAAGTAGATACCGTAGCCATACTAAATGTACACACAGTCATTGCAACAACAATTTTATAGCTTTTAAATAGTATTTCTCAAAGTAAAAGAACATTTTACGACAGAGCAACCAAATCATGGAATTCTTAATTTAAGGCCAACAAAATTGCTGTCAAACTAAAATTTGTATAAAAAAAAAAATAATAAAAAAATAAAAAAAATTTTTATTTTTATTTTTTAAATAGTATTACTCAAGGTAAGAGAACATTTTGCTACATACCAACTAATTATAGAATTCTCAACTAAAAGCTACAGAAATTATAGTGTAGTGAAGATATACCATATGTATTCTAATAAATGGGGCGTTTATTGTTGAAAAGGTTTTTTAAAGGCATTTATTCAAGGGAGGCATTTATTTTGGTGGAAAATGGACATGTATTTATTCAAATAAAAAATTCTTAATTTCACTGTAACATAGAACTACAACAGTCAGCTAATCTGGTGGTAGCCACTGTGTGTGCGCTGAATCGTGGAGATCTCTAGGTCCCCGGTCCAATTCCCATCGCTGTCTCTCCTTGTGTTTCAGCTGGAGGGCTAAAATACAAGTTATAATAGCGCACCGTCTTTCGGATGAGTTAAAGAACGCAGTACACTCATTGGAAAGAGTAGGGGACTGTCCCCCGGTGTACTGCCCAATCACCACTAGAAGGACCCCACTGGAAATAAGTCTTCTTCTAGACTTTCGTGGGCTATCCTTGGTGTTTACACCGAATAAATCTAATCCAATCCAATTACCATCAAAATGTGTTATTGTGTGATCATAAATACTTATTGATCTGATAACCAACCAGGTTAGAACAAAATTTAACTCTACTATAGTGGAACATTATTAGAATATATTTAGAATAATGTTGCTTCCATTAGATTTGTTTACAGTCATTTAGGGGCGTTTTTTGAAGGAAAAAATAAACGCCTCTGGTCACTTGGAGACATGTATTCCAAATAAGGCTCTAGAGGGGGTGTTTAATTGAGGGAGGTGCGTATTCTACTGGAGTAAAAAATTCAGCAAAATAGAAAATAGTACTACAATTATTCAACAAAATTATCAGCATACATTTTTCTTCTTCAGGTTCCATGTCTTGTAGCTTGGGCAATCAAACATTTTCAAAGGTCTTTATTGCAACATGTATGAATCAATTTGTAGACCTGTCCAATTCTAACCAATCCCTAATGTTGTCTGTTTCCGTTGTTGTCTGCCTTTGTAATTGTCTCTATCAGCATGCATGTTAACCAAATATATTTTGAAATTATATTTGGATAAAAGTAAGAAAACAATCTTGAAAATGCTTATTAGTCATCAAAGTTCCAATATTTGCAGTGAAAACATTCAGAATCATGCGATCACAAAACTAGATTAAACACACTTTAAGTAAACATGCTCTTAAGGATATAATCCAATTTAAGTTTACTTTGAGTTCATCTAAAACTACACCTAACAATTAGCTTTAGAAAGGTATAAATTTTTTCAATGCATTTTAATAAATTCAAACATGCATTTGTCTGGTCTCTGACTGTTATAGTGCTATAATATTACAAGCCAATTTTAAGTTTGCTGCATTAAATGTTTCTTACATTAGGAGAACTGCATGAGGCTAGCTGAGGCCTAACCTGGATTTGAGTTAATAAGCGAGCAGACCACTACCATTGTAGGCTTCGTTTTCTTTAACTCAATTTACCTTGGAACGCAGAACTGCAAGTAGGTTTGAGTTTAAAATCTTAATTAGTAGGATACACTCAATTTCTGAATGTCAATATCGGAATGTTTATAAACTTTGATTCCGAGAACTACTAGTAGTAGTAGCAGAACATTTGATTCCAAATGGTCGCTATGAAATTGCTTCTTTAAATAAACACAGTGTATAGATTCTGATGCTCCATCACGTGCTCAGTTCTCCTAAAATTAAGGCTCTTTTTAAAGAACTTTACGTATGTCCATGGTCCAATTTTGGTCAAGAATGTATATGTTTAAATATTATGTTTTAAATGTTTAATTTAAAGGTCCTATTTCACCAGAAGCGAATTATTGAAGGTAAACTTTTGTAAAAACATGCGACTCAAAATTTTTGGGATCTTATGATCGTTGACAAGGGTAACAGCATCATATCAAAACTATCAAATGTAACAATATCAACATTCAAAATGTTACTTAAAAAGTGTAATCTTAAAGCTTTGGTTAATTTACAATTATCATAAATATTGCTGTACTATGTTAGTTCTTGGTTATTTTTTAGTTGTTGAAGAGATTAATTTCTTTGATAGTTTTGTTTCTTTTTCATAATACATATTTTTTATAAACCATGGGTTCACAGATAAGTTTGACATAAGATAGTATGAAACAAGCACTGAAAAAATGTATTAGTTTATCTTCAGGAATTAGTACTAATGAACTAACAGATTGGAAATATTGAATCACATGGCTTGTATTACTTTTTTTCTGAGTTTGTCTCACACTATCTTTGAAAATCAGAACATCTTGTATAGACAATGAACTTACCAAATGGATTAATGTTACATGGTAGGGGCTCCCCATGTAGGTGATGTGTTGGATATATTAATAAATCTTGACGGCCTCATTAAATTTCTAATGACAGTTGTTGGCCTAATTCTTGTACAGCAAGGAGCACATCTCAAATTGTGCTTGTCATCGGAATTTGCTCCTCTCTAATTGGTATGCTATATGATTCATAATCCCAACTCATGAATACTGTACTTAAAAAAAAAAAATTTTTGGTAGTAATTTTCTCAAAAATATATTCCATTGTTAAATTTAATATATCATTTATTTTGATTTACATAAATGGAAATATTAGTATTATGGAAGCAAAAGGGATATTCATAATTGAAATATACTTAAAGTTTATCATATATCATATCATATCATTTATTTCACCAGTAAAACAATAATAAAAATATGGCTGACTGGCCAGATTTGCCCAGAAGCAACGCAAAGTTTTTGTCACAGGGTTCTTCTGAGAGCACATACAGTACAAAAATACATACATTTCGAGAATAAAAGTAGATAAATATAAATAAACCTTCTCTTAGCACATAAAATACATAAAAATATATTTTAAAATTAATTAACAATAAAATGGCAAACAATTTAAAAAAAAATTATCATCTGAAAACATGGACATATGACACACCAAAGTAAGGAGAACACAGGCTTAAGCATGCTTTTAGTTTTTCAGAATTTACCTTTAAATAACATCTAAGTATCTCCAATATGATATTTGTTTCAAATTGTTTAGATAGTGTTACTCATTTTACTGTAATTTTATATAATTTTGTAAAATGGCCTATGTGATATCAGGAGTGGATTGTGACTGTAACAGTTACTGGTCCAGGTTAAAACTAATCTAGAGACTGGGTGGCTCAGGGAGCACTTTTGTTTCAATACCATGGGATATTAGAGACAATTCAATACCAATTTTTAGCACTTCTGACGCAATTATGTGGGTGTAGTTTAAAATTAATTTTAGTTCAGTGATAATAATCTCAATTATCATTTTTGTCTCTAAAATAAAGCATATCCCAAAGGTGTATCAGTTTGCGACTGATTGAAAGATAGTTGAATCCACCACTGTACATTATAATGGCCAGTAAAGAAAGTAGACTGTCAAATGATCAGGAAAAACATGCAAATTACCAAATAAATACAACTTAAAATCATAGAAAATCGAAAGACAGAAATTGCATATAATACTGTACTGAAAGCACACAAACCAAAATATTACACAGGATGCATGCTGGAGGAATTTAGCAAGCCTCTCCTACTACAACATCACACCTGTTTGAAAGCACATTTTCTGTATTATGTTAGTTTGTCTAGGGGGCCCTCTTAAGTTCTGAGAGGGCCCTGGCTTTAGCTAATGAGAGCTTACAGCTGTTATGCTAGTGCGTTGCAGCTTCACTGTCTGTGTATCAATTGGCGAGTCCATTGGCCGACGCCGTAACCTACAGCCATAATATCGGCGCTGGTTTGAGCGGCATGCTCGCCTGTCGTTTTGGCAGTGGAACAAGTCTTCTCAGCTGCAATAAACTGTAGACCCAGTGTACACAATAGGCTTGAAAGAACCAATTACATCATACGAGACAAGTAGTGGGAAGAATTTACCAATTATTATTTTCCAATATATGTACTTATAACTTATTCTAATTCATAATTCTTGTTAATCAATAAAAAAACATAGACTAGAGTTTTTTTTGAGGAAAATCTATTGATCCTATACTTTTAAGCTGGCTTTTGAAGTCCTGTTTAAGGGGCATTGTCTAGCTATAAAAATATAATACCACATAATTTCCAATTATGCTTGAAAAGTTTAAAGTTAATACATAACATATTTTAGCCGAACCAAAAGTTATTCAAACTCAATTAAATGTCAATTAGCATGATCAAGGAGTGACACATATGGAACAGGTCTTGAAAAGTCTTGTAACATAGTATTGACAGCAATGAGTATTCGCCTCTACCTCAGGACATCAATTAAATATCTTGGATTTTATACTCTGCAAGTTAAATTTTTTTTAAAGAGCTCACCTGCGCTATCTTTCGATGATTATTTCCATTTCATCGTGAAACCTGTTGTAAAATGAATTCTATCAGAGTTACGTTTGTAAGCACTTTACAAGATTTTTTTCCATATATTCTTGTATCGGGCAAAACCTGTTTTATGGTGAATTCTGTCAGAGATGTGTGTGTATGCTGTCCAATTCTTCCTGTTATTCTTGTATTCCGCAGCCTGTCATAAGGTGCATCATGTTTGTACAGTAATTCTTCTCTTTTGGTCTTGTACTGTGCAACTTGTCATGGTGAAATACTTCAGAGCTATGAATATGAACTGTACAAGGTTCTTGCCATTTATTCTAACATTCCACTACCTGTTCTAGGTGTATAATCTGTACAAAATTCTTTTTTTTTTTGGTATCAAGCAACCAGGTTTTAACACATTTGCTGCCAGGGACGCGAGTTCACATTCGAATGGGTTCACTCACGGTGCCAAGAAGTGAATTCACGTACACATCACTGTTGTATTGCATGTGAACTTGCTGGCATTTGTCTTTCATCCTGACAATTCAGGGAAGAACTGTTTGTTTCATTGCAGTTAAAAGGAATGTTTGTCATTATGGTGACGCCGTCTATGGGGAACAACTAGGAAAAAAGTCTTGTCAGCCAATGTGTTAAGTTCTTTTAGGCTGTCATGTGCTATGTTTGCTCAGTTCTTTACTTTTATTCAGTAATCCACCTTGTGGCAAGTCTTATATTCAGCATGTTCCAGCTTAAATATATGAAAAAAATATGATTGATGAATCATTTATTTATAGTTTATCGTGTTATTAGTTGATTTGATTGATTAGTTTTAATTAGTAGATTTATTGCATTAAAATTTTATTTATATAAATTTCATTAATTTAGAGTTATTAACGGATTATAATAAAGAATGGATTTTGTTATTCTACTAATTATATAGATTGATTGTTATTGCCAGGAAAGCTAATGATTGTGTAAAGGAAGCTCTTAGTTCTACAGTAACTGTTAAAACATTTTAGATTGATATTGGCATAGTTGTAATTATTGATTTCGAAAAAAATATACTGAATATTCTTAAACGGATGAATTCTAATTTAGATTGATATAGTATCATCACAATTTTGAGAATGGGTTCATGAATATAGTATTTCAAACATTTATTTTATTTGCATTTTATTTTAATAGCCTGATCCATTTACAGGATTATTCTGTAGACGCCATAGCTGGGGGCTTTGGTGGGGATTCATTCATTACCTGTCACAAATGTAAATATTGGAATTATAGTATGTACAGTATTTTGAAAAATAGGGACAGCGTTTTAAAATTTTTTTAAATTTTTTGTTCACAAAATTAAGAAAGTGATCTTTATTTTTCTCCATTTTGTGCATGAAAGTTGTCTAAATTTGGTGTCTGAGACTGATATAAGATTTTGCCATTCTAGGCCTAAATGCATTACAAAATATTGATTATGAGTTACTTTTATTCAATCTGATGAATACACTTTGAAAAACAAGCATTTGATTATATATGTAAATTTTGGTGAGAGTAGAAAGAAAAACTAAAAAAAAAATAATGTTTGCACCCGCCCCCTCCTACAAGTATACAATTTTCAGCATTAAAGGGCAAATAATGTTTTTTTTTATGCCTAAGTCACTACATACATCAACAAGATATGCACGTGGGGGACCCATAGAGGTACCCAGCAATGGTGGCTCCAGTACTCTTTCCTTTGAATTTGTCTATACAAATGTATTGATTTCTAAGGTCATTCAGAAAATGAAATATTTTTGAATGAAATTAAGAAAAAAATGAATGACATTTTATGGCCTGAATATAATATACGTCAATGAAATCCAGAAAAAAATGAAATAAAGAAAACAAATTGATCGGAACTATTATATTTTTGTACTCCTTGTGTGGGCACCAATTTAAGATTATAATAAATTATATAATAATAAATTGAACCTATTTTTAGTTCATTGTTGGCCATTAAAATTTGTATTTTTAAAATTTTAATAACATATGTCATGTTTGGCTGAGTATATATTTAAATGAATAAAAATCTTTTTTTTAAAATATTATTTTGAGGTTAAATTAGGTATAAAATTAATTCATATGAACACAATGTATTTCCCACTCAAGGCAACATATACTGTACACAGTGTGTTGTGTCTGTTTTACACATTATTAATTAATATTTATTATCTGTATCATAAACACAGCCCTTGCAGAGGTCTATTAATATCATCATAATTGATGAAGAGATGTTTAATGATTAAAGAGGAGCACAAGTACTTAAGGTTCACATGTTTTGACCTTCAAATTGATACAGGTTACCACCACGTCATATGTCACCTATATATTTAGATTTACTTCCACAGGTGTAAAGCTCAAAATAGAATAAACCTTTCTAGGAATCGAGCATGTATTCATGCATTGGAGTCAAGCACTTTACCGCAATGCCATAACTTCTTTGGGGCCTGTTAAAGGGGAGAATAGTGTTTAATTATGTCACAAAAGTTTGCTTGAATAAGTGTAAATTTACGGTACATATAAGCCATCTGTATTACAGGCTCATCTATTTTGACTATCAAATAATCAAGTTAAATATCCATGTAGGTTAACATGTGCGTAGGTTGCATGTGTTCGACTGCCAAAGGCTTCTTTTTTACATCATGTTTTATTGGTTCTACTATCAATGGTTCTTCAGTCTGAGTATAAATTCAGCTCATAAAAACTGTAGGCATAGCCTAGGCTAGCTAAGACTGGGAAAACCCATGCATTCATGATTTGTGAGGTTTCAATCAATCAATCAACCGTTCCATTCTGAGCTTAAGACCGTTGATAAATGCTCATGATGATGAGGATGATGATGATGTTGGAAGGCAATAAATCAGAATTAAATTTAAATAATATAGTTGCAAATGATGGGCCTTTCCTGCTAAGCCAAGGCCCTTGAATATTGTTGACCCCACACAGCAACAGCATTAGCATCAGTGGCATAGGGATGAGCAAACCACTGGGGCCTGGGGCTTTTAATTAAAGGTCCATTCATAAATAGGTATAAAATAAATAATTGAAAATAATTTCCAACTTATATTAATATTTTTGAAGAAAAAAAGGCTAGCGGGCTCCTCAATAATAATGGTTTTTAGAGGCGTAGTTATTGATTACTATGCAGATTTAATTCAGTGGTGAATTCACAGGGTCCCAGCCGGCCCAGGACCCTAAATTTTTCCACATTATAAAAAAATGGCTTTAAATTTTAAAAAAAATGTAAAACGTAGGAGATTTCGGGATTCTCTATCCCCCAGAGGAAATTGACGGCCCTTCATCGCGTCAAAAGGCCGGGCAATTAATTTTGCACTGGGGCCCGTTTTCACTAGCAACGCCGTTGATTAGCATGTAACAATAACAATAACAACAACAACAATAATTTGGTAAGGTTCAGAGAAAAAATACACTATTATTGATGTCAATTTTCCATGTAGGGGAATAGGCTGGTTATAGGGGAAGGGGTCCAAAATAGGCCAGGGTTTGAAAATTAAGAATGAGGAACAAAATCTCTATTCCAATGAAAACTAAATGGTCATTTTTAATATTCTAACCCACTTAAGTTGAACTAATTTGTTGCCATGAGAAGGGGGTGAGTCCACACGCTTCAGCCTACACGGCCATGCCACTCCCCAAAAAAACAAAAAATATATACTGTATATTCATTTATTTACATTTTGATTACATTGTTCTCATGATGTCTGTGATTCTTGTTTGTTCTCTGCTGTTGTTCCTTTTAGACACGTGCCTTGAGCACCAATTTTGGTGGTGATGTTTGTGCTTTACAAATTGTTGTTATTATTGTTGTTGTTGTTGTTGTTGTTGTTGTTGTTGTTGTTGTTGTTGTTGTTGTTGTTGTTTTCACAAAAATCATAAATTACTGGCTTGATCATTGTGATTTGTATTTTTCTGGCTCGATATTTTGTTTTAAATACCTTAATCGATTCTTGCCACAGTATATTATGTTTAATCTGTGCAGTTTGTTGTCTTTGCATTTTTTTCTGGTCCTTCTGTCATGTTAGTGGAAAGTAATAATACAGAAATAGCTTGATCGTAAATTACTGGCTTGATCATTCTTCTTTTTTTCTGGTCCTTCTGTCTTGTTAGTGGAAAGTAATAATATAGAAAAACATTTCAAATATTTCCTGTGTTTTTATCATTTGTTAAATTTGGCTTGGCACCTCCAGCATCTATAAAAGGAGGAACGCGAAGGCATTAAAACACCAATTTTACGTTTTATATGAGAGAGGAGTTGTTTTTACTTGTATTCACATGGACATGCTTGAACATATCTTATAAAGGTGAACATATAACTATCAAGCTATTTCAAAATTCAAAGTACAATTTCATCACCTGCTGTCTGATTCATTGCGATCAATGGGAGACAAAGCCCCATGTGCTTTTCTAAGAATGAGAGTCCGATGAATTAACAAAATGAGGATGAACTAAGGCTAGATTTCAAACTTACAGCAATTCTGTTATTTCTAGTCTGAAGTTCTTTTCAGATTATGTTAGACATAAAGTGGCAGGTATTACAGGAATCATGATTGATGCAATGAAATTACTGATTTCAAAATTGTTATGTTAAATTAACAATTGATTGTAGGCATATAATTAAACTGTGTGAGGTAAATTAAGCAACAAATTAAGAACGCACGTCTCATTAGGTGGGTGTATAACGGTTGCAACATACAACTATAATTCAGTATCAGATTGAAAAAATGTTTTCAATCTGGAAGAAAAAATAAAGATTTCTTTTCCGAAGAATGCCAATGACAGCTAGGATAAAATTTATGAAAGCTACTTCATTTTTCTAAATTTTCAATCTTTAAGAAGTCTGGTGCGCTAAGTTATAGGTTGAAAATTTATATTTTAGATAAATCATAATATAATATTGGCAGGTAGCAAAAACAAGGTATATGAATCTTGCCAAATATTTTAGATTTTTATATTTTCAATATTGATCAGTGTTTAGCGTACTTATACTGCAATATATGTATATAACACGTTTGTATTGTAGCTGCATAGCGCATTTCTTGGTTGAGGGCATATCAAGTCCAATTTTTAGATTGATTTGTGACAGCAGATCGCTATCTAAAAAACAAAGAGTATGATTGTGTATGCAGGCAATGGAACGTTAAAAAAGTACTACCACGAAATAGGGGGTGCCCTATTCAAATTCGAATAGAGTTCGAAACTCGAAAATGCACGCAGCAACGTCTGTTAAGGCCACGCCCCTTTTGGATAGTACTTTTTGAAATAGGATTGCGTTCCAAAGAATCCCCGGCAGTGGGACCTCTTGCAGTTTTATACTCTTTGCTAATAAGCATACACAGGTGTGCAAAAGGTCAAGATAGATGACCCAAGCAAATTAGCATGTGAATGCGAGAGTCAATGGTCATGTGACAGATGACAGATGGCCTACTAGTTAGATGTTCATTGTAGCAAAGTATTCTGTATTAGGTAGGATAGTACAGTGTAGCAATGGTGATAAGATGATGGTGAAGGATGAAGTGGCAGTGACGACTAATACATATAGTAGGTTTAACGAATGATAGGATGGCAGTGAATGCAATTAGCAAAGACTATTACAGTAGAATGATGATGGTGAATAGTAAATATAAATTTTTGGCATTTATTTAGGTCTTTCCAAATTTTAACGTTGCAAAGCGTTAACAAATTGTGCTAGTACTGTTAATTGAAGAGAGTATAACAACAATACACAATGTGCAACCTTCACTACTCACTGTACAGTATAGTATACAGATATTGACTGTTCATGAGGGGAATGGTGACATCTATTGCTCCTCAGTGATGTGGAGACTGTAGCCGGGAAGATAGCACATCACCAAGGTTCAATAGATTTCACTGTTCCCTAAATCTAGAGTAGTCAATATTTGCTTTATATACCTACATCAAGACCTAAAAAAGTAATGTAAATACAGTAGAACACACCAAGTAGGCCTAGGCTTTAATACTTCGTAGGCCTTAGCGATCACAAGGCCAGTCTCTCTCAGCATCGTAGGGGTCGCGTCTTCTTTACCGTGTGTCATAAATTACATAGTAATGCAGCCTTGAGATTGCATATCCCGCGACAGGGCAAAAAAGTTGTATCATTTAGGATGATAGTACTTTCTATTGCCCGCTTGAACTTTATATATATTAATATTATTTATCACACATGAATACACAGCATACATGATTTAGAAAACCAAATATATTTGAGAGAGAGCATTCATATCCCACCAGCTAACCATTTATAATTAATCTCTCTCTACCCAGAAGATATAATATATCTTCTGGGTAGAGAGAGATTACATAGATAAGTTCCTTTCCCAAGGACAGGCAAATGACCAGCATGATACTGATAGTCAAATCCCTGACTTTATAGCGGAAAGCTTGAATAGCAACCGTTGTGACAACTGTTCCCACTTGTAAACTGCCTCCATGGTTATGATGCCTTGATGTTTAGATGATGAGAGAGATTAAGATGATAAAGTTGGCGATGATGGTGAAGCTTTTGAGATGTTATGAAAGATCACAAGCTCTGTTTAACCATGAACTATGTGGCCAGTGAACTTCTTACCTTTGTCTTCTTCATACATCATAATTCACATGATTCATACTACATCATATTTGAATTCTTATTAGCCTGAGGCATATAGCAGGAGGCTATCTAAATTGACGTTCTTCATGTTGTTTATGTTGTTGTTGGTGGTACTCATTAGGGAGCTTTTGATTTGCATGATTTGCACGACGACACAACTCTAGAACGGATTTACTTATACGTGACCGTTCTGAGTTCTCTGCACAACGTTTTCTTGGGCCGCGGATGCTCAAGGCTACCCCTTTTACATGCATTGTGTGCAGTTTGTTCACAGTCAGGGCAAGCAGAAATACAGCAATCAGCAATGATATGAAATAGGTATGATTTCTGCTTATTTCATAAAATATATGGACGCTACATGGATGATATTCAATTATAACATATATAAATGTTGATAAAAAAAAATTGAAGAATAATTAAGGGTTTAATATCATACTTTCTAGTAATAGCCTCTGGTACTACAATGGCCTAATGATTAACCAAAATTTAACAAGAACTATAATATTTTTTTTTTCCTGCTGTGCTGTGCCCGCACTAATATACTGTGCACGTATGTAATCAGTGCAAGAGCTCCATTGATTTCAAAATTGGCACAATGCAAGGAAATAGCCTATCTACATTGGTACATATGTAATTATGTTAATTTCTTTTTTTTTGTTTGTTATATAAATTAAATCTCCAATTAGTATTACGGTCATAATGATTATTTATAACTAATAACTTTAAAAAAAACTAACCACAAATATTTTATTATATGGTCAAATTTAGATAAAATTATTATTTCAAATACTGTATTGTTGTAATTTGAGTAACTTTCTTCCATTTATTAATGTGATCCCTATGGTGAAATGATGAGAGCAGCTTAGCTCAGTCGGCTAATCTGGTGGTAGTACTGTTGTTATACTGCGTGTGCGCTGAACCGTGGAGATATTAGGTCCCCAGTTCAATTCCCATCGCTGCTTTCCTTGTGTTTCAGCTGTAGGGCTGAAGTGCAAGCTACGATAGTGCACCCTCTTTCGGAAGAGACGTTTAAGCCGTTGGTCACGTGTGCATTTATGGCCCATGTGCACATTAAAGAACATAGTACACTCTTCGGAAAAGAGTAGGGGATTGTCTCCTGGTGTACTGCCCAATCACCACCAGAAGGACCCCACTGGAAATAAGTCTTCTTCTAGACTTTCATGAGTTATTCTTGGTGTTTACACCGAATAAATCCATCTATCCATCCAAATATTTAGATTAGATTCTGCTATGTAGCAGAATCACATTAACTTAATCAAACCATCAATTGCTTCATGGACCTATGCTCTGATAATGCTTTTAATAGCTAATTATTCAAGCAACATTAGTGAGTTAATGTAGACAGCTTAAGTAAACAATTGCACTGTATCTCAAAAATAGAAATGTTGTTAGGGGGCCACTTCAAAATTTATGCTGCCACCGACAATCTGCAGATAGCGTTGCGTTTTTCAGTGCTCACAGGGAACAGAGTTGGATTTATCAGCCGGCGGATTTATGGACATTATACAATGCTGCGTTTGCCCAGCTTTAGGACACAGATGAAAATGGACATTGACCTGAAAAAGAACATGCACAGACTCACACATTTGGGGTGTGTCTTACGCTTTCACACTCAAGGACCAAAATCTCGCACATAAATGTAATGCCTGTATTATAAAATATATGTATACTATTTGTGACCTTTGTAGTCATCTTACTCAAAATTTTCAAACTTCAGTACAATCTACGGTATCATGGTAACGTCATATATACCAACAAGCTATAGTACTTTAAATATTCTAGCGTTGTCAGATAAGATCAAAGGACGCATACATCGTGTGGAGACGACTTGAAGTGCATGTATTCTCAAATAAAAAATGCAGATATGGGGTGGGGGTATAGTGGGAATTGATGAAGCCCCATATCCCCTTGGGGCGGAGTTTTCAAATGTCTCGCACCTGCTTATTTGTCTTGGAATCTGCACGCACTCCAAAGCCTGATCCCTTTCCGCTGTGGCAACACGCTGTGGCAACACGCTGTTGTAGCAAACCATGTACATGCTATGCACACGGTAAACAATAATACAAACTTGAATCGTTCAATCACTTGGCACTGCTTGAAATCTGTCTGCAGGTCCACAGAATGTTCTGTCTGGGGATTTCCACCACAGTGCATGTTTTGGTTTAATTTGGTTGTTTTTACATTATAATGATGGTTTAAATTTTGTTGCTATACTATAAAAGCAAATTCAATGGGCATTTTATTTTATTTATTAGTGTGTTATACAAATGGACACAGTCCCATGGGGTATGTGAAATATAGTTTTCTACTTTAGTTCAGATATTTAAATTAAACATTTTGCTTTTGCGTATTAAACCTTTCAGCTATTGCATACATATAACCACTTACGTTTTCCTAATGGTATTTTTATAACATCAGTTGATATTTATATGTCTGTCATATAAATATCGTCAGCCCATTTTTAATTCATCATAAAAATATAGTCACCTGTTTATGTGAATCCTGTTTAAAAAATGTAATAAACTATAAAATTATATTGTTCGACTTTTATGGTCAAAGGGAATTTTTATGTTTTGATAAAAATGTATTTTTTATATATTTTATAACTAGAGATGACTTTAAAAAGGAGTTTTTATTTTGCATGAAAAGTGTTGACCAAATTTAGGGAAATAATAGTTTAAAAAGTTCAATTTGGAGAAAAATTCTGGTTTATTTTATTATGTATTTTAATATTTATTGAAATACCAAATTCTGAATCAGTGTAAATATTAATTTGCAGAGTGCTCTCAGTAATCAAATGAAAACCAATTAAAAGGAATACAATCAAGATACTGTGCAACAAAGAGGTACTAAATTAACTTTATTATATTTTTTATGGTATTTGATTTGATCAATTAAATTCCTTGAACATTTTGTTAGTAACAAAGTTAAATTCTGAAGTTGAAATTATAGTATTAATTAATATAATTATATAATATAATTACAAAATAATTTGTAACTACAGATAAACATTAATAATTATAATATAATAATGCTTAATTATTGTAATTAATATAATTATATTAATAATTAGTAACAATATTATTAAGTATTATAGTATAATAATTATAATTTTTTAATTACCAATCAATTAATATATAGTATATTGATTAATTGGTATTTTTTTAAATTATCAATCAATTAATATACCATACATTAATTTACTAGACCTTTACAAACTATTATAGAAAGTTACATTTACACCCATTGAAAATTTTTTATAGATATTTACGTCTGGGATCTAAAAATCCCAGTACTGCTGGGAAAAGCCAAAAAGGAAATAACATCTCAAACATAATTTATAGCCTTAAATAAAAAATGTCACAATCTAACAGAGAAAATGACTAATACTTTAATATACAGTAATGCCTATAACTTTGTAAGGTATTTGGCATACATTCTTTCTTTTTATGCCATCCTTTATTCCCTGTTCCATGTTTTTGCTATCTTTTAATGTTAGATCATGCTACCATTTTATATAACAAGTCTGTGTTTACAGTATAACTTGGATTTTTTTGGGAGAGAGATTTTGTTTGGTTCTAAATGGTTTGATAAGAAAATGCAGATGGTGTGGTCACATGGTCCTATTACTTTTTGTTTACTGATAGTATGAAATAGTAAAAAGGTCAAATTTTGTATGGCTTATTCTCATTTCAATTACAATGCTGCTATTTGTCAAAAGCCAGAGCAGCCTGGTGAGGATGCTCAGTGGCAGCACCAACAAGGGGTATGCTGGGAAACCTTCAGAGAAGTCAGTCATTTCGTCAATCTATTACATAACATGAAGCAAAAACTTCAATTGGCAAAGACTTACCTGTAGAAAAGAGAGGAGAAGGTACTACAATGCTGAGATCCAGTTACACCAAAGTTGATCAAAATCCAATGGGAGCTAATATGTATGTATGTATAATCATTTCAGCCTGGTTCTCACGAGAGCCCTAGTATCTGGCTCGGGAGCTAACCATTAGCGCTAACCGTTAGCACCTGCGTGAGAACGGCCGATCGGTTAGCGCTAACCGTTAGCGGTATCCAGATACGCTAACGGTTAGCAAGCACTATTGGTTAGCAAGTTGAGGGCGTTTCTATCATCAACCAATCACACGTACGCGTTTAAAATTTCCAGTTTCTTATTGGCTAGTGATTCGATCATCATATTGTTGGTATTCGGATCGGGATTTTCTCACATGGACGCACAGCAGCTAACGGTTAGCAGGATCTGGATCCTGCTAACCGTTAGCTGCCGTGTGAGAACATAGCCTAAGTGTGGGAACACTGCTTAGAAAAAGCATTTTTACCGGCTGTGTATACCATTTTCAAGCAATTTGATGTGCCTATTCCTAAAATTTATTTGATCATGATGGGGGAATGTACTTGGACTTCTCGGTAGGGACCTTGGATCAGGGTTGCCATTTGGCCGTTTTAACGGCCAAAATCCTCAAATCTGGCAGTATGAACATTTTCCTGGGTGTAGAATATGCAAAGTCACAGCTAATAATAATATTTAATTTAATAAGCGAACATTTATTTCTAAAGTACCAGTGTATATATTGTAGGCTTATAAGCAAGATTGCACAATGTACTAGTGCTTTAAAAGCAGTTGTTAAACTTTGTGCGCACTGCATATAATAAAGTTATTGCGCCCTCTAGAGATATTAATTTTTCAAGAAAAAAATTTAGTATGCAGTATAGAAATTACTTTTGAACTAATCAGTATTTTATCTTTGAGGATTCAAAAGATTTGTTGTTCATTTTTAAATAAAAAGAAAACCAATATATTTAATTATGTATGGTTTAATTTTGTAAAAAGCCAAATGTATTAGTGTTGCTAATTTCTTATTGGTTATGTCAGTATAAAGATGAATTAAAAAAAAAAAAAAAAAAAAAAAATGAATAAAAGTAATGAGATGATATATGCTGTGTAGGCCTATATCTTTTTGGCTATTTGATTGCTTCCTTGAATATTGCTCAAAAATAGACAATTCAATTAGTTAAAGTTAGTGCACCCTCTAGAGATAGGAATTTTACAAGGGAATTAAGTTGTGGTATGTAGTTTAGAAATTACTTTTCTAACTACATAGTTAAGTGTACATTTTGTTTTTGAGGATTAGATTTGTTAGATATGAAAAACAATACAAGTCTGTTACTGGTCCTTGTAACCGTGATACTGGATCGCATATGGTGGCTATGACTGTATAATTATGGTAAAATTATTTTAAAAGCAAAATTAATTAGGGTTGGTTATATATCAATTATTATAATGATGATTACTGCAAATGATAAAACTAATAAAAAAAGTGTAAACATAATGATTGACTCATTTAGATGAGTAAACTAATATTGAATACAGTAATACTTTTTTATTTTCAATGTATTTCTATTTTTAATTTGTAATTGGCTGAGAAAAAAAAATGTTTCTGTGCCTCCAACCATGAAAATTATTTGGAAAAAATGTTGTCTGTACAGTAGGATATAGCCCTATAGTGGTGGTCTGGAGCAAGAAATAAAAAAGAAATTTCCATTTCTCTAAAAATCGCCCAATGAAATTTGCAATGCCTAGCGTACACTAAATAATCCAGTAGTGGATGTAACACAATGTAACACAAAAAGAACCCCCAAAATTGTCCTTCTAAAAATGCATTTAAGTGCTGATTGTGTAGTTGTGCACTTTTTCCAGCCCAGAAGTCAACTAAATGTTGAAGCAGCACAAAAGCAGGATATATTGCATCATCCCGGGAATCATCCTCATTCCAGGCTTCTGATCATAAAGCATGATATAAATTTGATGACGTTGAATATGTGAGTGAACTTTTGATGCAAAATTAGGATGTCATTTCTGAAATGATTGAATTGATCTTTGGAATGTACGCACAACTACATACATAAAATGCAAGATTGATTTTCAAAACATAGAAGAGATACTGTATACTTATTGGTCAGCTATTAGTTCAAAGGTTAAATATGGGTCTCTGTTGGTTATGACCTATGTTGAATGACCCTTGGGGACCCCCTATCAATGCTCAATTCCTGCTCATTTGTACCTGTGTTTTCATTGCTTGGTATGCATGTGGTTTAACAAGCTATCATAGTTTGAGCATGGCAAGTAATGGAATGGTTGGAATGGGTGAGCAGTGGATTGAGGCTCCCTCGTCACCCGCAAGGCCTACAGCATCCGTAAGTTGAGAGAAGAAAAAGGTGTTGAAGTGTTTTTGTTAATGGTACAAGAAACGAACTAAAATTTAATTATTCAATGAGTAGAAATACTGTTTTATATTTTAATTTGTATAATCATTAATAATAACTTTATATAATATTTATAATTATAGTAATAATAATATTTTGTGTATTTTAATTAATATTTATGATAAATAACAAGGATAAACTGACTAAAATATCATGTACCTCTATCATTCAATACATTTATTATTATTGTTATGAGTATATATAAGTAAGTTGAGCCCATAAAATGTTGTACCATATTACAGAATTATAAATCATGATTTAAAACTAATATTGCAAAGCTCATTTATGTTCATTTAAGCTGTACTGATTTGAAACTAAATGAGTAGGTTGAAAGAAAGGGGACATAAATGATTAATCTATTAAAATTACTTCAAAATGAAGTCATTTTTTAAATTGGTGGAATAAAAAAAGTAAATCCGTCTACTTAGCCTCCTTGTTGTCTGATAAATCAAGCACATTGTTTGAATCAATCAATCACTTTTAATGAAAATTAAACCATGTAATGAATGAGAATAATCATGGGCTATACGTTAACATGATGATTTGATATGGAGTTTGATATTTGTCATGGTTACTAGGTTTATGATACAGGTGCAGTCATCATTTTCATCTTGGAGGGCCACTACAAATATTACATAACATGTTTATGCAGTTTTTTTTAGAAACATGTTCACACACATGGGTACAAAGTTATATCCTCTGAGTGACTCCGCTCAGGCATTTTCATCTCCTTTACCATGGTCACATGACCACCATTGTCGCTCCCACTGCCTTCATTGTTATCATTGCTGGTAGCATTGCCACCAGTGGCAGTCATGCAACACCACATAGCAACAACTGGTTGACAATGTACTACCGGTTGGCAAGGGCAAGTGGTAGAAAATTTTGGCAATGTGTCTAGTATAGCAACAGGCCAGGGGACAGCAGCCAGATGTGGTGATTGACTTGGTGACAATGGCTGGGTGACAGTAGGCCAGTTAACAATAGACTGGGAGACAGTTGAGTGGGTAGGAACAGACCTTTATAACCTCTTGACCCTCACCATTATAATTGCCTACACTATAATTTCATTTTTCTTGTCTACTTTTCCACAATAAATCTACATTCTACCTAAGAATTCTACAATCAATACGTAAACATTATTTCTATCATCACATCTTTATAAGGATGACAAACCCCAACACCTAACTTCTTTTTTGTATTTCTCTCTCCATACTATTCATGACTGCGAGTTATAATGATGACATGTTGTGGTAGGGTAGACAAATCATGCTTGTTTAGGTAGACAAGGCAATTGAAAATGTGTATGTGTTTGGTTAAGGTTGCAGAGTCTCATAAAAGTATATATATTTTTGCTCAAAGCAAATCTACCAAGCCTACTTAAAAAGAATCCATATCCATCATCTAAATTTGTTTGTGCAATCATTGGATTTTGCCAGAAGATTATAGTAGACCAGTCGAGACCAAAAATCATCTCATTGTCATATGTCATGGTTATAATTAATATAGGTTAATGTGCAATGGTACATGATGATAATAGTATCATGCAATGGTGATGGTATATTATCATGTGATGGAATGATTATACTTACTTTTAAAGTGACCTGCAGCAGCTGAACATTGTCCTCCATTCCCCTCTTTGCCTTCCCATAGCTATGTACACTCATCCAGTCATTGATATTGTTGAACCATGTCATTCACTGTCTCCCTCCACTTATTTTTCCCCTCTATATATCCTTCAATGGTGTTTGTGCACTTTAACCTCTAATTATGTGTCGTGCAAAATTTAGTTTCCTTTTCCATATCTGCTGAAATAGTACTTTCTTATCTTCGCCCACTCTTAATATTTCTTTATTTATTATGATTATTATAAATCAATAATACTGTAATGATATTGAAATCCATCATAATCCAATTTTTAGCTTATTAAAAAATGGGCTGTTTGTGGTGTTGCATAGTATTCACACACTATCTTCGTTGTTTGTCCTTTATTCTCTTGAGGAATTAAATTATTAAAACAAATATTAAAAATCATATTTTTCAAGTATATACTCATCTAAGTTAATTAGTTAGGCCTGTACATATTAATCATATTGCTATTTATTTACAAGCCTTGCTTTTTTGGTTACGTCACTACTTGTTATTATGAATATTAACTTCATTTTAGATAAAAAGATGCAGAATATGAAGATATTAGAGAACATAAAGTAGTAAAATCCTTTTATATAAGCTCGTACATAAATTATGCTCTCTTGAATACAGTAGCTCTTTGAAATTTTCGTAAGAAAAAATTACATTGCGGTAAACATAATGATTCGCACAAGGCTATTACCTGAGTTTTGTAATCGACTCCAAAAACCATAAACCTACTTCCTGAGCAATTCAATGATGGTAAGTGTGACAGACACATGCACACCGCTGGCACTATAGTGCTTAGGTCGATGCGATAGCATCTTAAAGTGAATTTTTATAACATACTTGCATGACATGGATAGTTTTACTTTTATAATTTACCATAACTGCAAGTTAGCGCAAGACTTATTGGTACAGAAAGAATGAAAGATGTGACATTTAGTATCTAGAGAGCAATTACTGAAACAACAGCAAGTAATATTAGACTTAATACACATACAATGATGCCTAATATCATTATCCTCCTGAATATCACTGGGAATGATATGGACAAGATAATAAACAGGCAATTCAAAATTGTTATCAATAAATGTGATGATATTATCATATTTTAATTTGCCAGAGACACTGGCTTAATTTCAAAAACAATAATTTCTGCTATTACTCTGCAAAGATGATGGTATATTAGCCAGTTATTATGGTGTATTATATTATCATGTGATGTTGATGGTAAATATATGCAATGATGATATAATATGCAATGGTGTTAAACACTATTGTGTTAATATGCAATGGTGTTAAACACTATTGTGTGATGGAGATGGTAAAATTATTATGGGATGATGATTTTATTGTATGTTCTTTTGTGCTGATATTATTATTGCGGTGTTCATAGTACGGTATATCATCGTGAAGTGATGATGTATATTATGTGACATGGATAGTGTATTATTTGTTGGAAATTATATGTCATCTTATGTAGTGATAACATGTTATCATGCAATGTTCATGGTATCATGTGATGTTATATTGATATAACATGTGATGGTGATTTATATTATTGTGCAATGGTAATGATATATTCTATGTGAGGTTAATGGTATGTGAAACTATTAACAAACCTTATACAAAAAGTCTGTTGTATATGGGGCCCTTTATAATTGCAAAATCATCATATGATGATGGCAGCAACTGGTCAAGAACATGCAATTATAATGGTACATTATGCAGTATTCATGGTATTTTAGGGTGCAAGGTTGATGGTATATTGTGTGATGATAATACTACAATAAATTGTTTGTTTGCCCTTCATTTTTTAAAATTATCATCAGATAGAATAATAATAACCCACAGTTGACATTTTGCAGTGAATGTAGGCCTAGAATAGCAATATCTTACATCAGCCAACGAGTTTAGACAACTTTGTCAGGGCATCTAGCAAAAAATAAAGATATTTTTTTTTAATTTGTAAAGAAAAAAACTAAATAAAAACCTTTTAAATGTTTTTTTTTTGTTTTGCCACCATTTTTGTTCAGTGAGTTAGGGGCACCGGTGAGGAGGACAATGAAACAATTTTTTTTAGGCCTTATGCCATGTTGATTTTATGTCATTTTGTGACAATGGTAGTGTATCTGTGCATGTTGAAGAATGTAGAAAATTGTAACAAAATTGTTATTGATTATGTGCCTGCAGTAGTTCACACACTATTGCACAGAGCTGTGCATCACGCAGGCCAAGAATCTTGTGTTCGGCCTGATGTACTTCACAGCTTGATGCGTTTTTTTAAATGTACATCAAAAAAAAAAAAAAAATACATACGAAGTGCATTCTCCTTCAATTTTTTTTTTCTATTTGCCTGTATACTACTGTGGGTAAGCCACCAGACTCAGAGATTTCAAGTTAGACAAATTTTTAGGTGTGAGACTTATGAGATAACATGGTATATATGAGGTAGCTGAGAAACTATATTAATTATTTTGGTCCAACATGTTATTTTGGCTCAATTGTCTGCTGGGCTGAGTTGTTGGACAGTTGGGGCTGAATTGATAATACGGTAGTCTGAAGTGACTGATATTCTCAAAATTAATCCGATTTTAAGTACTGTTGATATTGTTTATGTGCCTGCAGTAGTTCGCACAGTATTACACAGAGAATGTTTACTAAAGAACTACAAAAATTCAGAAATAGTATACATATTTTTTAATAATAGGCAATTCTCAAAATCAATCCGATTTTAAGTACTGTAGTTGAAGAATCTTTAGTAAAGAGCTACAAAAGTTAGAAATAGTATACATATTTTTTAAATAATAGGCAATACATTTATGTGTGAGATTTTGGTCTTTAAGCGTGAGACCGTGAGACAGACACCAAATGTGTGAGTCTCACGCCGAATGGGTGAGATTTGGTAGGTCTCCAAGGTACATGTTTTCTGTTGAAAATGAAGGATCACATTGACAATTGCTCTTTAACAAATTGAAAAATTCTGATTATAATAGCAATTCTGGAATCCTTGAACTAACAAAGTTTTAATGTACAAGCTGTTTGGACACTTAATACATTTAAAAAAATTTTACCTTATACAGTAGAAAGCGCATAATTTAGAGGTCTCAAGTACATGAGAGCCAAGAAAGCAGACTTCCTTTCTATTTTAAATAAAGATCTTAACTAGAGGTAAGTCTATCCTCACCACCCGGGTACTTCAGAGTTAGCTTAGGTTATTATTACTATTAGATGCTGTGAAATAATCACCTAATTTACTTTTGTTTATACCATTATCCATCTTCAAAATGAAGAATGTAAATTATTAATCTTGTTTATGTATGAAGAAATTCCATAAATATCTGTACATAATTCTATTTTTACCGAAAAAGTTAATTCCTTCACTATTTCTCTGAAAAATTAATCTTCAATCTTGTGTTATGTGCTTGTGGCATTTTAGTTCAAGTGTTTGAAACAGTCAGATGATTCCCATCTCACTTAATGAATATTGACAAGATAGAAATACCGCCAAAAAGACTGTTGTTAATGAAAAAAGTAAAACGATAGCAGCATGATAAAAAAAAAAAAGAAATTCAAATTATAGTTTTTGTAATGAAAAAGCTTGTCAAAATATTGGTATGAATGACAAATATGAAATGAATTATCTGACTTATACTCAGTATTCTTGAATAAATGAATAGTAAGTTATGTTTTATTATGTATTCATTTATCAAGAAATTCACTCATCATCGCTGCAAAATCAATAACGACATTCAGATCATGTGATCAGAAATTCACTGCCATGTACTTTTGAATAGTTAAAAACGTTTTCAGTTGAGATTAGAAGTTATTTTCCGAGGCTAAATATGAATAACAGTACACTGTATTTGAAACAGTGGATATCAAGCCTCTGGATTGACACTGTTGGCCTGGAACAGTCACAAAACTAGGCCAGTTGTTAGTATCTCTTACCAATAGTACAATTGATGTAATTTTCAAGGCATAAGGAAAAACACCTGAGGGATATTATAGGTATGATATATCATTGACAAATTACTAAATTAAAAACTTCACATGAGGATGCATTTATTTATAGTGGTTTACAGTGGTTGTTTCTTTACACAGTCAATATGTACAATTCATTGTATATTATTGATACTAGATTTGTGTGTGTAACAGATACTGTAATTATATATTCAAGAGTTATTAGGTCGTAGACAATGACAGTTTGTATGTTTCCTGAGTGCCTTACATAACATACCTTGGTACATATCCTTGGTGCACGATTATATATGTGGCAAGGACAAGTCAAACAAGTCACTCGTTGCAAAAATTGATTTTGAGTTATTAATACAGTGTAAAATAATAGCTATAAAATAGTAAAAAATATCATTCAAATCGGACATTTCCTTATGAAGTTACAAGCATTTAAACATACAGCTGTTTAAAGAACAATATAGAGAAATCAGCCTTCAGAGTTTATGATTTCAAGCATTTCTCATGCAGAAACTATCTTAAAATCTTTAAGAAGTGTTTTGTTAACATTGGAAATGATCGGGAATCTTCTGGTTTCCCAAATTTAGTCAAATTCTCTCAAATTTTCCGATAAGAAGACCAAATTTATTATTTCTGTCAATATTTCCTTTGTGCGCCAATTATATCAGCGATGTCAATGTCCGAAGGCTTCCCTAGTATTACTGACACTTTGAAAGATCAGAGTGCATCCATGAACAAATTTTCAACATTTTTGGGAGTGGGGGCGCTCTTCACTAGCGCCCATCCAGTCTCCCATATTTTGAGTTACAGGGGTTGGAAAGTCTGAAAGTAGTATACAAGATACATACATATGATATAATATAATATAGTATATCTAATATATAAATATAAAATGCAAAAAATGCTGCCCTCAGTAAGTGGAAAATGGCGTTATAGCCATATAAGATAACACAATTATTATATTCTTGCTTATTTGGTGGAAAGAAAATGCCAACATTATATAATACACCAATGATAAAAGATGTATTACTTGACATTAACACTATTAAGAAATGTTAACGAAAAATAAAAAAAACAGGAATATAAAGGAATACAAATTGTCAATTCAAATTGTCTGGTAAAGTTATTAGCATTTAAAATTGTGCACAATTGAAAATAATGTAGGGCATTTTGTGGTTTGGCCTCTAATGAATAGTAAAAATAACTATAGCAATGTTTTCAATTCATTTCAATTGCTTCCTTTCATGAGCATTCAGTGTAATACTTCATGATAAAATTCTACTCTATAGTCTTGGATATGCTTTAATTCACAGTGTGAATGGTCTCTTAAAGATAGATTAGATTAGGTGTTTCCTCTGCAGTGTGAATTGAAGTTTGTTGATACTGTACTAGTTTGTAACAGTGATGTCATAGTGCATTTTGTGGTTTGGCCTCTAATGAATAGTATAAATAACTATAGCAATGTTTTCAATTCATTTCAATTGCTTCCTTTCACGGGCATTCAGTGTAATACAGTACTTCATGATAAAATTCTACTCTTTAGTCTTGGATATGCTTTACTTCACAGTGTGAATGTTCTCTTAAAGATAGATTCTGCAGTGTGAATTGAAGTTTGTTGATACTGTACTAGTTTGTAACAGTGACATAATGTCCGTCCAAGCTACTGTACGTATTGATCTGCATGTTATAGAGAAGGCTTTGATGGCGAAATCAATGGGCGACACTCTACTAATCGTTGCAAAGTGAAGCAAATTGCTAATGGTAACACTTTCATCGTTGTACATTTTGGTGAAGTAAACCTTAGAATCCTTCGAGGCAATCTTCATCTATAAGTTAATCAAAATCGGATCTTTGGAGCAGACAATGCGTGTAATTTCAAAACTGAAAGCAACATTTTTGTGAGAAATGAAAAGTAATACTGTATATGATATCCATCATTAGGGATACATTAGAAATAATGAGAACTAATGAATGTAAAATGATCCTTCCTATTTTATATCATTTCAAAATTACATATCTATATTAAAATTTGTTATCTTAATCAGAAACTTTTCATAATATATTGAATAGTGATACGCTAGTAATTTATAATTTAGCTTAAATTAATTTGCTGATGATTTGTTTTATATTTAATTTTTATACTCATACATAATTATTTCACTTTTTATTTAGTCTATTATTTAATGTATGCTTGTTAATTATGTGGTTGATTTTTAAATCAAATAATAAATTTGTAATAAAACTAAACACATTATGTAATTGTTGTAATTTTTGTGTAGAGAGGCAAATATAATGTCTTATAGTTATACTTATATTTTGTTTCCAAATTAATATGATATTTTATTGTTTATTATCTTGCTGTGTTCAATTTATTTTCAAAGTTGAAATCAGTCTCTAATTTTTAAAGGTTTAATAATTAGAAATTTAATATCTTGTTTGTAATTCCGGATTCAGATAAACATAATGTATATACTAATGACATAATTAATACATTACATATAGGCTTGCTTGATCATTCATTATTAGGTTTATTGGTTTATTATATTCATAAATGTATTAATACAATGTCATCATTTCGATGGTTGACTAAAGATAACTCATTTTTTTCAATTTAAAAAAAAATAAATAAATAAAAGATATTGTTTGAAGTATTATCAAGAAACAAGATAATCATGTCAATAGTTTTGAAGCTTGATTGTCTGTATATTGAAATGTTCACGTCATCGACTGTGATTTTGTCAAGTCCTGAATAACTTAACTTGTGTTTTGTCTGGAGGCAGTGAATTACACAGCTGCTGGAAAGTCCATGTTGCCTGAAGGTGGTCATGAACTTGTTCCCATAGTGTTGTTCATGGATAAGAAATAGGCATAATGCTGGTTTTGCAAAACCTATTACAATAGTCTTAAGTCTATACTTCATTTTTTTGAGACATGACAATAGGTGCTATTAAAAATAAGGCAAGTAATTGATATTTCATAACAGTAAATTTTATTGATTCAAGTTTTGGAGTACACTAATTACAATATGATGAATACCAAAAAGCATTTATTTTTATTTTTATTTTAATCATATTTAATGAGGGTGAAGCATCCAGCAGAACTGATCATTTAGGAGCCCAAAGATACACTTACTGTAGCACTCACATTTTGTTATTAAATGTTCCTAATCTTTTTTATTTGTATAGCCACAACTGCGGAGTATCAGAGTGTACAGAAAACACCTTAGAATTCATCAATTTTTTTTCCATCATTTTTAAAAAGTGTACAAAACATGTTTTCTCTGATCACCCTTCTTTCCCCTAAAGAGCTGGGACGGATGCAGGATTTGGCGGTAGGGGGTGCGTGAGAGTCCGTGCCACCTCAAGCCCCACCATGGCTGGGGCTGAGGTGGGTACATTTTGAGAATATGGACCTCTAGGTGGCCAGAAATTGCACCATCTGCACCCCTCTGCATCCACCCCAGAAGAGTATGGGTCAGTGATGATTGTCATTTTTGTGATCATCATTTATTAATTTGCATAAAAGAGTACATGCACTGTTTACTCCTATCCCCTAGTAAAAATCTTTGTACTTTCCTGAAAATGGATCACCCCTTTAATATAGGAAGAAGAATGGACCATGGTGATCAACAACACACATTACCAATATTTAGGCCCATATAGTGTATTTTACACTTCATGTCTCATTGCAATTATAGAGTGCATGCCGTTCCTCAGGAGAGGAATGGGTGTGTACATGTATCACCAAATGAACGTCTCTGCAAAGACTAAATTACAAAGCAATGAAAACTCCAAATGAATATATTACGGCAACCGATTCGTTGCTTACATTACAATGTAAGCAATGGATAAAGTGTGGTCAGACGAATTGCGAATCTTCTCAGTAGCATTTTTAAATTGTAAACGCTTTTCCCCCCACCCCTTTATTTTCCTTATGTCTTGAAAAAAATAGGACTTAAAATAATATATTCAAACCTTTCAAAATTTTGTAAAATTCTGTATTATTTTTAAAAGTATTTTTGGACACTCACTATAAAAGGTGTTTGCATTTTATTGCTTAATTGATAATGTCATCTTTTGTAATTATTGTAATTATTTGGTTTAAAGGTAGTATTATTCAAATCTCCTGAATTGGTTTCATATTGTTTATATAGTATGCTTCTGGGAATAATGTTCATTGACAATGTCATCGTAGGAATTACCAACCAAATTATGAATTGGATATGATAAAGTAGTTTAAGGTATACACTTTTAATTAGGTTTTTTTTTTTTATTAGATTTTGTTTAGTTTATATGTAAATGTTTATGAAAGTAATTTTTCCTCCAGATTTACATTCATGTGTTTACCATGTGATGAAGGTTGCATTGTAATATGTTTACAATATGTTAGGGAAGGGGGTAAGGGTATCTGAATATAGCAATGGTATGAGACCGGTACTATGTGTGTATTTGCATGTCCCTCTGACTTTCTACTGGAATCAATTTAGAATCTAAAAATAGTGTGGGAAAAAATTTTAATACGCTAGTCTGCATTAAAATTGAAAGTATATCATCTTCAGCATGGGGCTTGATCACTAAGGACTAAATACATTAGTTTTTGTGGTCTTGTAAATTATTCTTTGAATATGGGGATTATGCAAATAAGGATCAGGCTGTTCTTGCCTTCTTTATCCAAGTAGTCAAAGGCGGGAAGGCCCTTTAGAGCTTCTTGTGTGCTTGCCACCCGCATATTAATTACTTATTTGTATTTCCACATGCCTAGTTGGGCAAGCTTCCGAAAGCAAACAGTCCATTTGGTTTTAATTGCCGCAGGCCAAAAAAATTCATTTCAGAAACACTGCGAACTTGGCAGGGCACAAATGTTTGCATGATTATTAATGCCAGCTTGACCTTGTGGGTTTTCATTGGTAATAATCAATAGCTTTAGTATTTTCCTTTTTCAATGCAGTGAATTGATTATTTGTTGCTGTTTTCTCCCTGTGTCTATCAGAATTATCTACCCTAATATTCCACTTACTGTAAAATTTCCCATCATTATTCTTGTGACATACTTCTATCAATTTGAACATGTTTCACAATTGATATAGAATTTTGTGCTTAGAAATACTGTAATTTGTTTAGAAGTGATTAGTTATACAATAGTACCAATTTGATACAGTTAATTTATTATTTATATTGTTTGTTGATATACTGTACAAGACATACTTTACATTATTCATTATCAAATTTTAGCCACTAGCTTGTTTGTCAGACAAATACTAAATAATAAATAATAAATAATGGATATGTTCGTCTAAATAAACATGTTTGTATTACAAAATTATTTAACAATGATAATTATTTTTTTATTATTAGCTTTTAATAATTAGCTTTTATAAGTTTCATTTATTTTTCTTAGGAAATAAAGTGGTGGAGATATTCCGCTTTTTTTTCCCGTCCCCTTTTGTACTTAGAGTTTGCAAGTGCTTTGTATACTGTATCGTGGTTGTCCATAATTCATGTATATTTAGTTGTGATATAACATGGACACATGGTGGGTTCAATTTGACCTAATTAGCGAGTCTCATCCCCTGTTGTGACACAAATGTGTCCAGAGATTTTTCAATAGATGAGAACAATTCTCATTTAATATTAGTGTTCTGTATTTTGTGTCAGTGTTTTAATTCTTTTAAATCTATCCAAAAAAGTATATAAAAAATAAGTACACAAATCATTTCATCATATCTCTATTTGCTAAAATATGTATGTTTGTTGTCAAGTATTTTGATATTAATTTATTTTAATTTAAGTTATCCTCAGGCTTGTGTTTTTGTTTTTCTATATTTTATTGCCTGGAAATAATAAATGAAATGAAATTCAATAGTTGGATGATAATGTTCATTTGCTTGAAGTTTATATTATATTTGGCTCTTTCTGATGAAGTGTTATCTACAGAGGTATAGTTTTATCTCTATATTTGATCCTCATCATCATCCTAAATTACATTACATGTCGGCTATTAAATAATTTGATATCTAATATATATAATATTACTATCCCAAACACTAATTTTCCATTAATGCATGTTTTGACATTTTTGGGTTTCATGTGCAAAAACCTGTTTGCTACAGTAGTGCAATAGATTGTTCCATTTCTTTGGATGTACACCTCCTAGCATGTGTGTATTGAATGTTTTTTGTCATTTTTAGACATACAGCATATGCCTAGTAATAGTATGAAATTCCATTGTAATGCAAGAATTTAAAGAATTCCTGAATTTCATTGACACGAAGAACGAGTGGGGGCTCCAGAAATTGGGCGACAGAGGGTTAAAAAAGTCTGATGGGGACGGAATCAAAGGAGGAGGGTGGGGCTTGTCTGGTTAACATTACATAAATATTTTTAAAAGTTTGAATTTATAATTTAAGCTACATACTGTAAAATATAGATATGATATATAATGTAGTATATTCTTGGTTATCTAGTAGACATAAAATATCTTCAAACAAGTGCATTAGTTTGTAATTATTTATTTTGGCACTGAAAACATAGTAATAGTAGAAATTATGCAAAACCAATTAAACTCACGACTTAATGCATTCATGGAAGCCTGATCTAACTGTGTCCTTGTATCGGTAATATGGTTATTCAAAATTGTGCTTTTTAACAAAGTTGCTATAAATAGATGAATAGGTATTGTTGGTATGAGAGATTAGGATAAGTGATTGCACTTTGATACAGTATGCTTTATCTCCTCCAGCACTTAGATAAACCATGTGCATCATGCATGTTCTGTTTTGAATCTACCTATACATGTGGGATTTCTTCAATAGGAAAATACACCAAGGATTACCCATGGAAGTCCGAAGACTTATTTCCAGTGGTGTCGTTCTGGTGGTGAATTGGGCAGTATACGAGGAGACAATCTACTGAACATTTCCAACGATTAGGCCTATACTGCATTTTTTAACCTTAATAGGAGCCGTATTGCTAATCAGTGCCCTATTTAAACTTGTATTTCAGCTCTCCAGCTAAAAACATCGATGGAATTGAACTGGGTTACAGTATGTAAAGATCTCTTCAGCAGCCACGCTACAGTGCACACACTACAGTTTTCCACCAGTTTAGCAAACTGAAAGCTGATAGGAAAGTAGGCTAAAAAAATAATTTCCCATCCAAGTTCAGTTGTGACTACAGAAATTTGCCGACAGGAGGTCTAACAATCCGACAGTGGTCCGAACCAATGGGCCATCTAGATCTAGAGTTCGAGAGTAAAAATTTTAGTGAGAGAAATTTTGATTTAGGATGGTAAAAATTGTATAGTATTATCAATATCAGGAACTACAATAAACAATGACTGGTTGGATCAGAAAAAGATTTTTAGTTAATAAACAGCCACAAGTGATGTCCGACAATAGGGTTTCCATGTTTGTCGAACGTGGAAGAAAACATTATCCCTCTGCTTCCTCCTGGTGTCCCATTGGTGCTAAAAGAGTGGTGGTACGTGGCAGGCAATGGTAGCAAAACAACTGGTGGTAGGGTATCATAATAGTCTGCTGTGCACATTGAGCCAAAGCATGAATCAGATAATAGAATCAACAGTCCCAAATCTTAGTTTGCCAATTCCAGATTGTTGAAACCCTGTTTGCCGGATGCCGATCCTTTATGCCATAACACACTCTCAACTGTTCTAATCTAACAAAACTTTTTCCAATCACTGTCGTGAGTAAAGATGGGAGACAATTTGGTGAAAGCTATTTTGATACTTGTGCCAAACATCATATCCAATAGAAAGTCCCTGGGTGGGAATCAGGTCACAAAGTAAAGCTAACTAATTTTTACACACTCATGTTTGTCAAGATCAGATGGTTAATTATGATAGTCATAACAGTTGTGTATGTGGGTAGTCTTTTTGTTGTTTTTTTTTTTTTTGGCCTACCTGGAATCAGTCAATATGTGGTACAGCTATAGCGGCAAAATCCATTGCATCACGGTGGTGTGATTGATGGCGATTATGACAAAGGCAAACTGAGAGTTGTAAATATCAGTAATGAAATCAAAATATGTATATAATGCTTCAAGTCCAGCTGCCAAATCTGCGAATGATTTGACAGCTATCCCGCGCCACATAGTGGATCGACATTCAGTGAAACTGGATTTTGGTGAAGTGGAAGTCAGCAATTTGGCATTCTCTAAAAAAATGTTGGAATCGGCAATCTGGCATTGGTTAAACTGGCCTAGAACCAGTGAAACTGGGAGAAGATGGAAAGGGAGGGATAAAAAAAATGGCTAGATGGGATGTGTTTATGGCTCAGTAGCTTGAATACATCAATACCATGCAGGCCTTGGCACATCCATTGGAGGAAAGGGATATCATATCAAGCAGGCCTTGGCACATCCATTGGAGTGTGGGGATGGCCACATCAAGCAGGCCTTGGCACATCCTTTGGAGGGAAGGGATGGCTACATCAAGCAGGCATCGATATACTGCCATTGGAAGGAGATATCAGAGTCATTGCCACAATTAATAAAGTAGATATAGAAAAAGTAGAAGGAGTGGAAGTGTTGATTAAGGTGATTGCTTTGTATTCCCAGGTTCCTGTGTTCTAAGCTTTTAATAACAGCATTATTCAGCCTCGTAATAAGACTTATACCCTTTTCACACTGTCACTTACAAATAGTAACAACTAGTAACAAACTACTAGTTTGTGTAGTGTGAAAGCAAATCCATGTAAAACTTTCAGAGATAGGACTATATCCTGGAAGAAAAACAGGCCCCGTTGTGGCATGTTTTCTCTCGAGATGTCCCATATTATTCAGCGCACTTGACTTTGTACTGCCACCAGGCAACGGAGAACAGATTTATTTTGCGCACACTAAGCTAAATATCTAGGCCAACTGCTATTCTGGGCTTTTGCATGGTTTGGATTATTATGTATGTGAAATGAATAAAATATCTTGTTACAACTAATCGTTAAAACATTTTATGTTAGTGTGAAAAGGGTATTATTCTAAAAAGCACCAAATTATTTGATAAATTGAATTAATAATTGCTGGCCTTCTAGGATAAGTGAGGGTCATCCTCTATAAAGGGGGGTGGGGGAGATATCCATAGATTATAGGTAGGCCCATAGATTTAGGAAAAATATAAAATGAACAAATTTATTGGGGCTGTTAATATCATATATGTGCTACCCGGCATTTAATAAATAATAATATCACTTCTTAGGTACCCGTCCAAAAGAGATCAGAGCATACACATTAAGAACATAGTTATCCATAAACATGTAAAAAATGAAAGTAAATCATTTAAATTCAGGTTTAAAGAGCGATGGAATATTATAAAACATACCTAAAATTATTCCAAATATGAAGGTTAAAAGCTTTAGAGATTTAAAATTATTAATATTTGTCAATATAAATTGTTTTTAATATCCAGTATTCATTTACCAAATTACAGCCCATTGATTAATAATAATGCTCAATTCAATTTCTTTCCTGCTTGATGGAGTTTGGTGAACATGTAATAAGGTTGAGTGTAAGAAATTAAGCTGAATGAAAAATTATTATTCGGCTGAATATAGGTCAAATTGCACCCACTATAATCTTTGTAGCTAATAACAATACCATAAAAAAACATTTCGTTTGATACATGGAGTAGTAGTTGGTTGGGTGTCTTGGGAATGTTAAAGAAATGGAATGCTAAAGAAGCTTTACTTTTTTAGGGCCTGGTCTACTACCAAAAATTACATATATATACTGTATATTTTTTCAAAACATTGTTTCTTGCCAGTAGAAACAGACCATAAGATTATGCCCCAAGTTTTTGAACTAAAAGTGCAGCTTTTAATCAATTATTCTTGTCATTTACATTGCACATTAAATGTTATGTTAAATTAGGTTTTTATATTTTCTTAGCTAGTGGCAATCAATTCATTATATTTTAATTAACATGTTATGTAGATTTCTTCCACATGCTTTAAAATCACATTATCAAGATCCATCTTGTTATCAGGGAGGTATATTTTTATCTCCCTGTTGTTATATTATCTGAGGAGTTTGTTATAATCTGTAACTGTCTAGTCACATGTATATAAGTGCTATATGAAAATAGAATGAAAAAAGAATAGAAGCAATTCTGACTTTGTTGTACATGAGTGTGACCCACTTCCCCACCCTCATGACGGCAAATTTGTTCCACTAAGTTGTTTAAAATACCAAATATGACCATTAAATTTTCATTAGAATACAAATTTAGTTTCGCATTCTCAATTTTCACACCCTCCTAGGCCATTTTGCACCCCCAGAGCGAAAACCAGCCTATGCCCTTGTTGTTATGATGTTCAATATGTATGTTCCATGTTCGAGTCCCAGTCTAATCTTTTTGTCATATAAATTATCATATAATATTCTGCCGGTATCATTCGAAAATGGTAATGGGGCATTAACAAGACTGAGTATGAATTTTTATAATTTTTTTTCATTAATAATATTATTTTATTTACATCCTATATCATGCAATGGGATTTCAAAAAATAATTTATAAGACATTTACCTATAAAAAAAAAAAAAACGAAGCAACAATGATGATATCCCCAAAATGCATTGCTGGTACGCATAGAAGCTTCATGATGATAGTATCTGACTTGCCTATCCTCCCCATCAGTATTAATTTTTTAAAATTATACAGAGACTGCTGTTTCATTATAAATTTGTGACAAAAATATCAAATCTATATTAATATCAATTGCAATTATTTCAATTCAATACCATACATTAAATTCCAGTTCAATTTGAAAAGAGTATAATTAAATTCCAAATGTTATTGGTTTTGAATTATTGTTATTGATAAATTAATCATCTCTAAGTTTCGTAAATCTATAAATCTTGAAATGAGTCTCAGATTTAACATTATTATCAACCAGTTTTATTGCACATTTGTGTAGCAGTAATAGTTCATGGCTTAATACTAAGCTCTGTAAGCATACAAAAGAATGATATTACCGGTACATTAATAATAACATTTTATTTATAGCCCGTATCATGCAATACAATAGAGCATTACCATTACCATTTTATTTAAATTTAAGACGTTGGCTGCCAGCGGCAAGTATACTCACCCACAGGGTGTTGCTGAGGGTGCCAGCCACGAGTGTACTCATTAAAGTCGGGGTAATATTCTAGCATTTATAACTTCTTTGTTATAATTGTAGAATCAAGTGATGTATGTATGTTTGTTGTGTTATGTTGCCAGTAGTACTCACTAGTTTCATCACAAGTGGGGGCGCCCTTTGAACATATACTAATCCATGTAAAAAGCGGACGAGATAACTCGCACTTGGCATAGTCAATAAAATGTTCTATCACCATCGACGAGTTTACTCCCCCCCCCCAACCCAATATTTTCTCGCCAATTTGATAGACGCATCATTTTGATGATATATGTGCTTCTTTAATAATTAACATTATTTATGTATCATTAAGGCGGTACCAACTTCCAATACCAGTAACTATATTGTCTGGTGATATATTATTCAAGATTCACAAGGATAATATATGAAGCAGTCAGTAATAAAATTTCTAAGAATTGGGACAATGGTAAATGATATTACAACATATGATAATACAAAAATAGGATAATAACTAGACTTACTATGTTTTGTAAAACAGAATATAGGTCTTTTCCTCATTTACATAATGAGAATTGAAAAATTATAAATTTTGAAAAAATTATTTAAAAAAATATATAGTAAAAAATATATGAAACACAAAGAAAATCATAAAGAAAAATTATGAAGTAGGAAAAAATATGTAAACTAACTCGACTTGAGTGAGACTCGAACTAGGGCTGCAATGGTAATAGCGAGGGTGGTGTGAAGAGTTCTAACCATTCATACAAACTAACCCTGCGGAAGTCATTACATTTTCAGTTCATCGGCCTTGTGTAATTTCATATTGTTTATGCATTCCATGGTATTTTACGTTTAACCCAGCTGCAGCTAGTTTGAAGTGCTTTAGAAAACGCAAATTGTGTTAACATAAATATTTACCTGTTTTATTAAGCATCTTTAACCATAAGAAAAAAAAAACACTAATAATAATTTAATAGTATTTTATATTAGTTTATACATAAAGTGTGCTGGAACAACAAAATTAACAAAAACAATAGAGCTCACAAAATTTGAGAGTAAACTACATAAAATATTTTTATTTTTCAAAAAATGACCCACAGGCTACCAGTTAAGAACCACATGTTATTGATTGAATGATCAATAGATTCCTATAGGAAATTTAAAATACCATATTTATTCGAATAAACACCGCGCTTTGAATAGACGGAGCCCCTGAATAAACACCCCAAGATGTTTATTTTTCTTGAATAAACGTCCAAATGAGTGTTAACAAATCTAATGGAAGCAACATAATTTTCAACACATTCTATTAACGTTCTACTCCAGTAGAATTACATTTTTCTAACCTGGTTTTTGGATCAATAAGTCTTTATGATCACGCAATAACACATTTTGATGGTGATTACGTGTTGTAGTTCCACATTTACAGTGAAATTAAAGGGCATTTATTTCAGTATCCACATACCCCCTTGAATAAACGCCCCATCAAAATCCCTTCCCTATAATAGACGCCCTGGGGGGTTTATTTATTTGAATACAGTAAATAATCATTTTTATTGTTATATTATTATAATTAATAATAATAATGTAATAATGATATATCAATTTCCTCCAAAACAGAAAAACAATAAGCAAGGTATAGAAAATAAAGCAAAGGAGGGAAAAAGTTGCAATACAAACATGGCAGCCCCAAACATAGAATTACATAACACAAAAATTAATAAGCGGTCAATATATAAATGACAACACCAATAATTTGTTTCATTCATACAAAGGTGATTTTTTGGTATAAATCAGAAATCAAAATATAAAATTAATATATTAAAAACATATATAACGAAGAGTGAAAATTATATAAAATACTAAATAATAATTTATTTTGATAGTATTATTCCCATGGAATTAATTTAAGGATAATAACAGTAATAACAATATGCATTTATATAATACCATCCATTGGCCCAATGTAAAAAAATTGTCATCCATTATAGTAATAATAATATACCAGAACATTTTTTTTGGTGTCAAGTGCATTTTTAATTATTTTTCTCCATTGCCATGGAAAATTGTGGTTTCCATTTGGAAGTGATAATGATATGCATACTAAATTTCTGGGCACATTGAATAGTGTGAAATGCTATATGAACGAATGTAATAACACCTATTAGTTAGATTTAATTATCATTGATTTTTGTTGTCTACAATTGCTATTCTCGTTTTATTACTATGCAAATCTATGCGATGCCGAGTTAGTATTGATTAGGAGGGTCTTCTAAATATTTCAACACAATATACTCCCTGTCAACTGAATGGTATGGTCTGGTAATTAGGCTATGCTATTCATTGCAGAGAGAGCTGGCATTGTGTAGCGCTGTGGAGTATAGCACATGGTTACTTGCTTGTTCGTAATAAGAGGATTGTGTATGTCTGTGTTCCTCTTAAAAGCGTTGGAAAGATATATTAATCTTTATTTTTGGTGAGTTTTATGGACTGCTGTAGAACTAGATATTTCTGTGCCAGGTCTGTAGGTTTTCCTTATGATATTTTGTTTTGGAACCGGAGAGTAGTTGTTATATAACTAAACCTGCTACGGACCTAGGCCTAGCTGTATTTATCTGTTTTGACTGTGTGTAAAGTGCTCCTCCATTGGCATGCATAATGCATGCCAAACTTTAGCTTGGCTAGGCCATGCTGTGCTGGTGCCATACAGGTTTTAGGACCATGTGGTTTGTTACTAACCAATTTACTCCTGCGTTCATAGGCTCAAATTATCCTATAACATTAGCAGCAAGGGTGAACCTTGTCATCCTCGCTTTTAGCATTCTGAGAAAATGAAGGCATCATGAACATTACCCTAAATAAATTCTAGGCTAGGGCCCTAGGACTAGCCTGCCTTATTTAAATGAATAACAGACCTACTCTACTGTCTACAGTAGTTAGTTAGACTGCTGCTATACGTATGTAAAATATGTCAACAAAATATTACTATTATTGATTAGTAATAATGCATCAATTTTGAAATGTGGATTCTTTTATTAGGTAGTCTTCACACAAAATGACACAGCCAAGTCTATTTAAAAAAATGTAAAATATGTGATGTGTTTATGGTTTTACCATATTTATATAATAGGCCTACATTTAAAATGTTCTTATAGAGTGGATGGTGTTTTATTCGTTATTGTAATTAACAATGTAGTGTATATAAATAATACTTGTATATTTTTTCTATAGATAATTAATCCTGCATTTGAATTCGAATTGGAAAAAAATGCAAAATGAAACATTAATTTTCTAACGATAACATTGTCATCGGTGATATTTCAGCCCGCAGATAAATGCTCAAAATATCCTTCACATTAAGCTCCCCGGAATCTCATATCCTACAACTAATGGCACTGTAGAAAACTATGAATAATACAACACCGACTTCTATTTATACTTTTCATTCCTATATAGCTTGTACAGTACTCACAACCCCTTGGTTAATAATATTATTCTCTATTGCATAATTACGCTTGAATGCCCTAATAAATGAGGGCTATATATTGGACAGATTATTAAAGTTTTATTTATTACTCTAGGTTTCTACAGTTATCCAATATGCATGAATTAGACCCATAATGCATGTGGATCAGTTGGCTATAAGCGACTACTCAATAAGTTCAACCTGGAGGAGTTTAAAGTTTACTCGTAATTCTGTCATCTTGTTTCTGAAGTTGCTTTTCACTAAGCAATGTGTGAAACTGTGAAAATGTTCCACCTGTCATGTGGTTGTAAATTGAGATAAAAATTTAAAATAATGTACAACAGTATAATAATTTGCAATTTAAATATTATAATTTTAAGCATTTTTATACCAGACAATCTTTTTTCATAAATGTGTATTTTGTTAAAAGATTGTCTTGAGGTTTATGAGTCCAAAGATTTAAATAACTATTGTAGTGTTAAGTATGTTAACTAACAAAAAAATAATTTAAAACATCTAACAAGATGCACTTAAGGAAAGGAATAAATAATTTTAGTATGAAGTTATTGCCAATGTTTAAAATAATTATTCAATATTATTTATACCAATAAGACATCCCTTAAAATTTATTTTAACGTTAATGTTCATACAATTTGTAAGAATGAAAACAAAAACCAGTTGCCCTGAAAGACATCAACAATCCATTTTTCAATTTTGTGCTTTATATTTGGCGTATTCGACTGGTTCATTTCGTTGACTACAAATTTTCGTTTTTATTTTCATTTGACTGGTTCGTAAAATAGACTTTGTTGACAACAAAAATTAACCTAACGTGACCAAAACAAACATAGCCAATTGTGAGTTTAGAAACAACATTTGCATTAATATAATTTAGATTAAATTTCATAAAATAAAAATTATAATATTTACCAATATGAAGTCAAAAAATAATTATAGGCTAACAGAATTCAAAAACTGGATAAAAATATTTTTTTACGAAAAACCCATACTGACACAAGCTGAAGCAGCTTGACTACACAGTGTGTATCGCAGTAACTAGGCAGCCATTTTGTTTTATCAAGTATTTACAAGTTTTCTATTCGACTCGTAGTCTTCGTCAAGTAGGATTTTACCGCTGTGCAGGTGGGCGTGGTTTAAAACGAAGAACGACCAGTCGAATACAGCCATTGTGTTTTTGTGAACACACCACTGGTTGCTATGAAAGATATTAGCAACCCACTCATGTCATCTTTCATGTAGTGTATTTGTGGATACATCACTGGTTATTCTTTCAGACATCTTTTTGTAAATATATAGCACTGGTTACCCAGAAAGACGACATGAGTAAGCCATCTCATGTTGTGTTGAGAATTGCATTTTTATTTAAATTTAATCAGAAATGTAAATGTTTAATCAAATAGTGCCTTACATTTTTTGTACAAAAGTTCTATAGAGTAAAACTTTTGATTAATGATACCAATTAATCATAGGTGGCCTTGTTGACGCAAGATACTTTTCCGTACTGGGTTTAGCAAACATTTTTTTTTAAAGATCGTCAGAAGACGATGAAAATAAATTTACTTGTTTTTCTCATTTTGCTAAATGGTTCTGCTGAAAGCATCGAGCTGGTGAAAAAAATATTAAAATAATGTTTTATTGACTATTAAAAAATAAGAGTGTGAAGTAAAAACCTAGGCCTACCGTAACAGATAATAGGCCTACTCTTACTGTAGGTTTTCAGTTGGTGCTATCATATGGTTGTAAAAAAAGAAATGTTGCGATCATATAAGCAATTCAGTAATTAGATTAATAATGCTTCATACTTATTTCAGGAAGAAATAAAGATTTTTTCTTGAGAATGCTTGGCAGTGGTACATATATTTTGTTTAAAATCTGAAATTTCCATTGTTCACTGTAGTGGTTGCACAATAGGCAAAAAAATAACATTTTATTATAATCAGATAATCAGTATATATTTATTTTTTGATATAAAAGGAATCTTATCTACCTGTATAAAGATAAATTATTTGAATGTTTGGGACCTTAGGTGAGACTTTTTATACCTTGTTTCAACTTATTTAAAAAAAAATTTGTGTTCTTATTTAGCAATAATTTTGCCAAAAACATCCTGGTGGAGGAGAAATTAAATTTTATTGGTGAATGTAAACAATGTAGTAATAGGATGGTTAAATGCTTTCAATTTATATAATTAAAAAGAAATATCTTATTTTCGGAGATTTCAAGGCAGCGATGGGCATAATAAAAATTTTAAAAACTAGTATTTTTTTCTGAAATTTCCAATTTGTCCTGGCAGTGAGTGTGCTAATTGGCCAAAAAATTTTTTTTTTATTTGAAATCATTATTGGCGGGGTGTGGGCTTCACTAAAACAAGGTATAAAAAAATCTTGCTTTATCGGTCTCACTCTCAGATAGGAATGAAAGAGGGGAAACATTAAAATCTGAAAAATGAATTTTCCTGTATAGTACATACTTTAGGGAAATTATTTTATAGTTTATAATAATTCTTGGAGTTTGTAGATAAGTTAAGGTAGTACTTGAAATGACAGTATTGATGTATATAAAAAAGGTTAATTTTTAAGGGCTTTCAATTATATACGGGAAAAAAAAACCATTCCAGACAGTTAATATTTCCATAAACTGGCAGAATTCCTCCATGTCTTGTATTTTCCCAAGATCTATGAAAATGTGGAAAAACTTTGTTACATTTTGAACAACTTTGTATCAAAATTGTAAGATTGTCTCGCAGTGATTTAAAATACAAACAGTTAACCTTATTCATGTTAAGTAATGATTTTTATAATTATTTTTATTCCATGAACAAATTCTCGCAAGGAATTTTAAATGCAAATTATTATTAAATATTAATTGCTGTATTAATTTACTTACAATATTTAACCAATGTGGTCTATTAGTTATCTAGGTTAACAGTTAGAAGGTGAAAATTAATGTTAGTACATAGGGAAGAGATTTGAGATATGAATGCATTTGTTATTGACCATCTTTAATTGAGGATAGTCCATTTAGTAGAACAGACTATATTTTGATCTAAGTTACTTTGATTATTTTGATGTACAGTTATTATTAAAAGCTGTGGAAGTAGCATATTAAGCTAGACGCATAGCTTAGTGGAAAGTTCCTCTCGTTTAATCCCACCCTTTTTTCTGAATTACGCTAGTGATTTGTCTCATGACATCTCTCCCCGACCTTTAAAAAAATGCAATATCAAGCTTAAATCTACTCTATTTCACAAGACTTCTACCATAGCAAGAAAGCTGTGCACAGTTATTACCTTCTGTGAATGGATCATCCTAGGTAGCAAGTAATAAAAATTACAAACATGGACAGAGAATTTACAAGTATAGTAGTGTTGAAATAAAGTTAATTTGACGAGTAGTAGATACTGATCAATCTGCAACATGTAGATGATGATTCGTTAGGTTGTATTTTGCTGTTGATGGTGGACTTGTACCAAATTAATGGTACCATGTGTGATATTATGTATTATGCATTTTGCTTTGATAAAATTTGTTTCATAATCCTGATGTTAGCAGTTAATTTTTCAATTAACCCAGCAAATAATAATATGGCTCACTGCTATTCATCCCTGCCAATCAGGATGACCTACAAAAATGAAAAAAAAAAGATTAATGTTTGAAATAAGATTTTAATGATTATAATGGAAAACTTCCTTGATTGTAATGAATTATAATGAATGAAAAAAACTATTCTAATCATAAGTTTTAGAAACTTATCTTTATCCTTGAATATATTTGTAGCATTATTTTGATATTGTGTGTTAGCCATAATAAGTTATATTAATTTCTACTTCAGTAATTACCACTACTTACAATACAGTCTCTCTTGGTAAATATTTACATTGATGTCCATAATTTCATCATGACGTAAAGTCTATTCAATTAAAAAAAACATTGTGTATTAAATTACACATTGTATAAATAGTGTATTTTTCAAACAATGTTTTTTTCCCTTTTAATAGCATTTGTAATTGTGTGTAAACATTGTGCTAATAACCAAGAATTTGTCATGTTATGATAAGTTCAATATTGGTGCATTTTGCAATTTCTACCCGAGTGTATACTGTCTGTGTATAACACCTTTGGATTTATCGTTGATGATTAGCAGTGGATACCAAAAGATGAGGCAAAAAAGGCTAACTGTTTTGCAAATTTGATTCTAATGATATTATTATTATTTCTTGATTTTCATAAGTATCAAGCTATCGTTATCCAATCCAAATTTTCTCTACATTTTTTAAACAAAATCACATACTTAAAAATAGATTGGTTAAATTTGTTTTCCTATTTGCTGCTGTGTAGTAATAACTATAGGCCTACAGTATTAAATGGAGAATTTTATTTAAAATATAGAATTCAGTGTTGAATATACAATAGAATGTTATCTAATAATACCCTGCTAGGTGATGGTGGAGTACAACTCAAACAAAGTGAAGCAAGGATTATGTTGATAAGATATTTTGTTTGCCACTAATAGATTTAATGGATTTTTTTTATATGAAATGAATTCATCCCCAGATCCTGTTGTCCCCTTCCCTTTGGCATACTGTACCAAAGTTGTTATGTGTTTGGCAGATCGTACTATGTTAAGATATTTATTTATTTATTTATTTTATTCAGTATAAAACCAACAGCGATGAAAACAGTGATGATATGTAGTTCTTGTTGCACTCTAGAGTGTTATTTGCTTGCAAGAGCAGAGATCTTGGTTAAGGTTAATAATGCGTTTCTTCCCTAACTTTGTGATAATATCAAAAGAAAGGTTGTTATATTATGCTTGTTAATGTTAGGGACTAATTACAAATTTATGGCATATATTCTCTGTTAATTATTAACGTATCTTCATATTACAGTATATTCATTGTTTCCATTATTAAATTTTTAGTGTTTTACAAGTACGCCTTTTTATAAGCCTTTCCATTAGCTTATGGATATGATAACAAATTTGGTATGATCCATTTCATCGGGTATATGGAAGAATGTCTAGTTGCTTTGTACATGGTTCGCTTGACTGTTTTAGTTGCATATGTTTCGATACTCGTTAATTTCAAATTTTGGCTTGGTAGCACCATTCATATTGCTCTCGCATACACCCTATTTCACAGGCAGTAGTTGCATTGTAGTGGTTAACAAGGACATTTACAGTTGACTTCATCTTTTGAATGTGGTTATCGGGTTGCCGAATACAGTACCTAACAAGGCTTAAATACAACTCTTGCACTAAAAATTACTTTGTGAAGAGTGTGTCTGACAAATTATTGATCCTTCTATTGGTATTTCTCACTGGCCTTTGTATTTAAGTTTAACTATTTGTTCTAGTCCCAGTTGTTCGGTAATCTGGGGTGTTATCACTAAAATTATTGTTTTAATTACAAACAATGATTGTGAACATGTCCGAGGTGTTAACTGTGCAACAAAGACTTGTTGCCCTTAAATAACAAAAGCTGACCAACAACCTTGAATACAAGTATGAAAATATTATTTTTTGGAGGGTTTTTTTAAAAATGTTGTTAAAAAGTGCATAATACAGAATAAAAATCAGTTTTAAAACCAAATTTACTGACCCATAAATAAGCTACTTTATAAATTTGCTGCGGTATGAGTTTAGAAAAAAGTATAAAGAATTAATTATAATATTCCATGCCCTGGGTGCCTATTTTATTTATATCTCAAACATGTTCAATTTTGTCATACTGAGTATTTAGTATATGAACATAATAATCCCAGATTGCTGTTACCTGACAAAAGTTTATATTATTAACTAATGTTTATTTGCTATTTCTTGGATAAAAAGGCCCAGAAAGCTAGTTGAGTAAGTAAGAGGAATGTTTTTATTTTTAAAAATTTATTATACTTTTTCATAGGCAATACTGTATGCCGAGTGTAACCTGCTTGCTCTAAAGAGATTAGCCACTTTACAGACTTACAATACAGATTTACAATACTGTGGTGTATTTACAATACTGTGGTGTCTATGCATGGCTAGCCTGAAGTCATCAGTGAGGGGTTCATATTTCTGACCACAAAGAAAGGGATATTGGACTCCTGATCGTTGGTTTGAGACCGATGCTTGTTGCATTGCTTGTGTCCTTGGGCAAGGCACTTTACTTGCTTTTGCCTCTCTCCACCTAGGAATATAAATGAGTACCTGGTTGATTGATATGGCATTGAACGTATGAGTTATGTGTGTAAAGCAGCATGACTCTTACAAAATGTAACAGTTTGCCAGCTCAGTATCCACTGACCAGGGACTAATGATGCCAGCACCTAATATATTCTCTGGATTATGATAGGCACTACAGTATATAAATTCTGATTCTTAAAATCTCCCCCTCCCCAAAAAAAAAAAAAAAAAAAAAAACTTGCCCCATAATCAATCCTATTGACAATAATTGTAATAGAAATAATTATTTGTGTGGAATAATTATAAGATGCACTAATCTTGGTGTACATAAATACTGAACTCAAATTTTTACAATAACATTGAGTCCGAAAAATACTATGGATATTGGATATTTAATAGGAAATTTGCATCCATTTGTAAACATGATAAAATTCTAGCAAAAATATTTTTATGAAATATTCATTAAGTAGAGATTTAGTTTATGCTTTCGATAGGCTTGTAAATGATTTATAGTAGCTTAGTGTTGAATGGCATATTTTGTTCATGTTTACATTTGTGTTATATTATACCACGCCACCACTCAAAACGTAGTGTACTGATTGGTTCCACCTCATTGAGTGTGGAATAACCAATTGAAATATTATGCGACAATCATTTACTTCACTTGGTAAAAAAATTTGACATTAAACATTATTTAAAAATAATTAGATTATGCAATCATGTTAATTTGGTATGAGTAACAACCAACATAACGGTTGAAATTTTTAGTAGAATTTTTAGAAATTTAACAAAAATTAAAATGCAAAAAACTCAAAATATTGGTGTAATCTTAGCCTGGCTTAGGTAAGGCTTTTTTATACCTTGTTTAGCGAATCCTACGCCACCAATAATGGTGATTTCGAATAAAAATAAAATTTTATTTTTGCCCAGATAGTGCATTTTTTGTGACGGGGGGTCACAAAAAATGAAAATTTTTAAAAGTTAATTTTCATTCAAATCAAATCAAATTATTTTTATTTTCTCCGCCTACCGTAGAGAATTTCCGCCCTCCTCTGATCATGGTATTAAAAAAATGGGTATTGCTAAACCTCCCAAAAAAAACCACCGCAAACCCCATTCAAACCCTGTGATAATGATTGAATCACATACTGTAGTATAGAACTCAATTTGGTATCAATAAAAAAAAATCATAATTTTATGTTCGTCACAACCATTTTTTTGGTGTAAAAAGGTCATTTAAGTTTGTATATTATGAAATTCAACCCATTCAAATGTGTTAGCAACTGAATAATATTGTCATCCAAAGCCATTTAATCATCCTTTTTAATTGTTAGTTATACTGTAAGAGCTCTGAAGATAGCAATGTGTCTCAAATGGTGACTATGAGTAGCAGTGAAATTTGAACGTTGCAAAAATTTTTTTTGTCAATCTCTGATCTTACTCCACGCAATGATATTGGTCATTAGTCATTTATCTGTCAATATTAGGTTGCGTAGTTCATGTTGTACTTTTGATTTATTGTTTGTATAAACTGGTCATTAAAGTCAATTATGTACATTGCAGTAGCTAACAAGGCACATTCTATTGTCTGCACTGATAAGGAGACAATGTTGTACATTAACAATCCCTTCAGAATAAGTTTCAGTGATAAATCCTTTGGTTTCATTACATTCAATGCACTACGTAATTAGGGAAATTCACATAATGTAGTTAACAAAAGGGGGATGGAACATATTAAAACTTTGATTAATCATGTGAATTGATCTTTTGATCATCTTTTGGTAATATTTACAAGATAAAAAAGAAGTATCTAGAGTAGTCCATGTAGACTTAAATCGTAATCATCAAGTATTCTGCCAATTGACAGTTTCGTGGCAACCACTTCTTCCATCTCTCCGCTCTAAAGCCGTTGTCTTTAACTGTTTGTATGTTTCCCTTTTTAATTTTAACCAGGAAAGCACATCTTTTCCATATATCAACCTTCTAAGAATTAAATAATAGGAGATTAAAAAGGTGCAATTAATAAAACCTAATTATAGAAAGGGCTAAAAAATAAATTTACTAACTATAAATTATAATGCTTATAGAAAATGCTATCTAGTAATCAAGTAATTTTATGTTAATATTAATTAATATTCTTAAAAATAAATGAAGCATTCTTGAATCTAAATCCCTCATGACACCAGTAGGTTGCCCTTAGGATTAGTAAATTATAAATTTCAATCCTACATATTTATACATGTAATACTGGCTTCTGATAGTACAATAGAAGTTGAATTGAGTATTTATTTAACCTTTTGGCGACTCTTCCATATTAATTAGATGGACATTTGAACAATATGTATTTAATTACAGGCCTGGGTTCAAGTATATGTCAACTTAGCTTCAAGAAGAAATTATTGTTCCAAATAATTTTTTCTAGCCACTTGGCATGTTGTTCCCAGGGTAGCGATAACCATACCATGCAGTTACGTGTGTAACCTAAGCATTAATTTTAGCAAGTTGTGGTTTTTTTCCCGAGACTCTGGTAGTAGACCTTTTGGAATTATTGCAAGGAATTTGTACATATGTTGATGAGGTCTGTCAGTAATGAAGGTAGCAGTTGGATACGAATATGACCAGATTAGTATGTGGAAGTTGTTAACTAGCCGAAGGAAATAACCACATGTGTGAACTTGTGTGTTCTATAATGATCCACTTGAAATTTAACCCAGGCTTAGTTAAGTTACTACATGTCTCCTACTCTTGTTTCTCTGTTTACATACCTGTATTTGCTCTCATACAAAGTATAGCAACTTTTCCCAATTAGGCGAGACTTTTTTATACCTTGTTTAGCCAACCCGCAGACTGCAAATATTAATAATTTTGAATAAAAATAAAATTTTATTTTTGAGCAATTAGTGCACCCGCCGCCATGAAAAAGTGGGAATTTCAGAAAAAAATAAAACTTTTTCTTTATTTTTATTACGCTCTCCGCTGCCTTGAAATCTCCAAAGATAAGATACGCCTGTATTTTTCATCCTAATTATAAAAATTTGAAGCATTTAACCATCCTATTTTACATTCACCAATAAAATTTTATTTTTATTTTCTCTTATTTGCTAAATAAGAAAACAAAAGTTTATTTTTATTTTGCCCTCCTCTGATGATCTTCAAAAAAAAATAGTACGAAAAACAAGAAATAAAAGAAGTCTCGCCTTATGAATGCAAAATCTATGTGGCAAAGACAAACCAAACCACTCACTCGTTGCAAATCCTGTTTCAGAGATAATGGCCAAAACATACTGGATATCAAAATTTTTAAAATCTATTTTATTGCAGTAGACTAGCCTTTATATATATATATATATATATATATAGATCATGCTATGCTGTTATTTTCCTCATTTTCAATGTTAAAACAACAATTTTTAACAATTTGGTATTGGTTTCTACCTGAGAAATGCCCGAAATCATAAACTTTGAAGGCTGATTTCTCAAATATTTATTCTTTAAATGGCTGTATGTTTAACCTCATAACGAAATGTCGAATTTAAATGATTCTTTTACTATTTTACAGCTCTCATTTTACTGGTTAAACTAAAAAATGATTTTTGTGGTGAGTGATAGGTTTGCCTTGTTTTTGCCACATATTAAGAATGCAATTTGTGTTGATATATCATAAACTGTATGGTCTACCAATACAGTAATTTTTTTTAAATTTTTTTTTTAATCTTTGAAAATAATGCAAGCTGTTAAATTAAGAAAAATAGAAAATGTATAAATCGATAATTTGAGTTTTAAAACTTGTTTAAAGCAAGGAATATTGATTATATTTAGCCAAGTTTCTGTATATCTAGTGCTTAGCTAGCGATGGTGTCACTATGCAAGAAGTAGGCTTGCTTTTTGCCTGCTAGTGATGGTGTTCCAAAAGATACAAATGCTGTAAACTCTATGGGAATACCACTCATTTTTACTTTCAAAATTTGTTTATGTACAGTGCATGTAGTATCATTTTTTTAATTTTTATTTCATTTATGATTTTGTAAAATATTTTGCATATTTCCTTTGAATTTTCAGATATATATGTATAACAGTCATACAATGATGGACCAAGGGGTTCTAGTCGACCCGATGCACGGGCATCCACAGTCACCGCAACCTGAACCAGACTCTGTCAAAATGTTTGTAGGACAGATCCCGAAAGATATGCCCGAAACAGAATTACGAGAAATGTTAGAAACTTACGGTGGTCCAATATACCAGTTAAAAGTCCTCAAGGATAAAGACACAAATGAAAGCAAAGGTAAACTGCCAGGCTCTTTGTTTTGTTTGTATACACCATTTTATTGGGTATATTTTAAAATAACGCCACCAACATCTTGCACTTTCCTCTCGGGACATCCAGCCAGAGCAACTTGGCTTGTTGTTTGCAAAAATCTTTTTTCCAGACACAATTTCTTTTTTCATATTAAAAACCAAGTAAATATTAATTTTATTAAAGCTGACATAAATTATAAGGGCTTTCCTGAGTAATTATGATACAGGATAATTCTAAAAATAAAGCATCACAAAGATTGGGCATCGTGTAAAAAGTACCTGTCCCTAGAAGTCGCACATGAGCTTTTTTATTCTACAATATGTATGATTAATAGGTATTTAATGTGATTGCTAAAAAAGGGAACTTACTTGATTTAAAGTAAGAAAATGTGATATATATTTCAAACTATTTAATTGATTTTTAGAGGTATATTTTAGTCTATAAGTGCTTAAATTTACTTTATTACAATTATCTGATTACGATAATGTAGATAGGTGTTGTGTGAAAGCTGTTATTCTTTCTAATTTTATAATTGTTTAATGTACTTGGGTTGGTTTATTTGGATAAAGCCTGGTGTGTTTATATCCAAAGTTGAATAATTTCAGCCTGAGTAAACTTATTTTTAATTGTATTGAAGCAGCCTTATGCTTAGCTAGGATAATAAGCCATGGTTAACAAGCATAAACTAATTTTATTGATCACTGTAAAAGCTATTCTCTCGGTTGTAATGTTAGTTACTTGGAAGCTCTTGATGCAGGAATTTTTTTTTTCTCCAGCACTTTCTCTATTCACTATTTTTACCTGGAAAGAGGCACATAGACGAGGTTACATTATGACAAATGTTTTTTTGTGAAATTCACCATTGACAGTGCACTAAATTCATTAAAATTAATTGATCATGAATTAAAAAATAAATGTGTAATTAAATAAATTTAATATTGTATTAGCACAGAGATTATAGATTTATAACTGAACACTATAAGAAAAAGCAAAATTTATAAGGTGGTAAGAAATTAATATTTTAATGTGAAATTGATATCGACTTATTTTTAAATTATCCACAAACAACTATTGATATCTAATGCTTCATGAACTCCCAAGACAAAAAAAAAATGTGATTTTGGACCAATAATTTTAATTGTGCACACTGGGCCTATGGTTTATAGTCCTTATCCAAGAAGACTTGTTCCACCACCAGAACCATAGGTGAGCGTGGCTGTAGCTTGTGACACCCCTGCCTTAACCACTCAGCCATCCAACTCGCCACAGTAGAGCAACGCGACTGATGTTGGTAAACCGATTTTTCATTAAAATGGCTAGAGCTACACATTACAGTAGTGGAACAGATTGGAAACTGGTTGAAGCTGATAATTAGCTGAAAATGTTTTAAATCTTAAAAATGTAAACAACAATTTTAAGGAAGCACTTGCTTTCCTTCACATAAACTTGATGATGAGGCAGCAACACCATGTAATTTTATTTGACATAAGCTTTCACTGGCAGTCAATGCCAGCTTCATAAACTTTGTAGTAATATTTTTAATATTCTATATATTAAATATTGCATGTCCTTAAAAGCTTTTTATTGTAGTATATTTATAATTTTAAACCTTTAATATTGTTATAAATTTATCTAAAATTTTGGCAATGATCCAACAAATGATTTGGCTAACCTAAGAAATTAAATTTGATTCTCATGTATGACATTTATCCGCAAATGTTTGACCAATTGATTAATTAAAGAAAATTACTTTGCCTAAGATTCAAAAAGTAAACAAGTAGGTATCTTCAGTTTGGAACCCTTATTCTTTTAAATGGACATGTATATTATACTCTCTTTACCAATGTTTTCTCTTTCTTATTTACATTTGTTATTTGTTTTTAACAATGACATTGTTTCCTAATTACATTAGGTCATTCAAATGGCAATTTAGTGTTAATCTGACAAATTGAAAGCATTATTCAGCAATTCTGGCTTGTTTACTTTATTTTATAGTCAAAGGTCAACACTTCAGTAACATATGCCCTTTCTTCAGACCCAGGAAGCTTGGCTAACCTGGTCTAGAATGCTCGGCTAATTTTGTCCCAGCATATTTGGCTAACCTTGCTCTAACCATCCTGAGTTTCCTAGCCCTGTTGCAAATATTTTCAATTACTTATCCTAATTAAATCATTGCTTACTTGAATTTTCCATTGGCTAAGCATTTTTGGTTTCCTTGCCCCAGCATTCCTGCCTTCTTTGGCTCTAGGAAATGTGTCCAACCTCCTTACCTGTGTATTCTAGGTTCCCCTGCATCCAGGTGATGTTTCTGATTTCCGAGCCCTACAGTAGCATTCTTTGCTTCGCTGGCTCTAGGCGATAATTCTAATTTTCTAGCCATAGCATTCCTAGCTTCTCTAGTCTCGTTTTTGATTCCTAAACTATGCTGAAAATAGCAGGCATACCAAGCCTTGTTTAAAAGACTGAGTTGGCAAAAATGGCTACTGGTCTTGGGCCATCATCATTCATGGCATCATCTTTCATTCCTTGATTTTGTTCTTTGGCCTAATTGCTAAAGTGTTCAATGGTTTTCATAGCTCTAATTTCTGAACATCTCACTAATAGTGATGTGCTTACAAAATAGAGAAAACGCATATCTAAAATGGTTTGAAATACACATTACTTAAGAAATCATTATTTGTTGTATAAAAATTACACATTCACTGGAAATAGAGGAAATTTGCCATTACCGGGAGGAGCACATAAATTGCAAAATGAGCTTTGAAAGTTACATTGTTAGCAAGGTATTTCACAGAGACTATAACAGGATTCCTTTGTGACGATGTAATGTACTGATATTGTGAGCAAAGTACACAGAGATGAAAATTTCTCTACTTTTAATATTAATGAATGTGATAGATGTTAATATTTTAAAATTGGTTAATTTGATGATAGTAATATTCATAATTATATTTATTCATTCCTTTTATTCAGCCATACAAATTTAAATATACACTAAAAACAGTTCAAAAGCTGGTAAGGAAGTAAAAAGGGAGCCAAATTACTATAACCCACAGGCTTTGCAATCCAAACTAAAGAATTCACAATAATTAAGAAGAAGAATGAAAAATAAATTTCAATAGGAAAGAAACAGGTATAGTAAGAGGAGGGAAAACAAAATCACAATCGAAAGGTCACACAATAATTTTGGTAAGGGCAAGAATCAGAAATATTAAGTTCAAAGGCAATTTACAGAATAAATATTTCAAAAATTTCATAAACAACTAAGAATAGGGAACTGTATGTTTGTGCTAAATACCTATATTCAACACACATTATTGGCTTAAGATTAATAATGCAGAATATTCTATTAGTTTTAGCTAATTTGATTATCTTGTTGTTTTGATGTCTTTCTTTTTAAATGTAATTTTTATATTTTTCTTGTTGTTAGGATGCACCACCCTTGTGCCACTGATTCAAAAGTGCATATATCCAAATAAATTATTATTATTATTATGATGATGAAATCCCTGCAACACAGGCTATTTAAATGAAATGATGAACCAATCTCTTTATAGCTATTAAGTATACTGTGTGAAGATCCACCGTAATATAATGTTATATTGTCCCATATCATATACTGTATTATATTAGTCTTAAATAGCGTTGGCTTGTGATGTGCATTTGCGTTATTATTCTGGTCATTGGATCAAATACCTATGAACACAAACTCGGTTCCCTGAGGGAGTTTTCCATAATATTACAGCTAGAATGAGTGTATTGACATGCAAACCTACCAGGTACCTACTTAAACTTGTGTATAGTGGGGCTTGCCCAAAGACACATTAGTAAGCAACCAGAAATACACTTGAACCCTTGATCTTTTGATTTGCAATCCCAAAGCCTAGCAACTTCACCCCATGCTTTCAATACAGTATAATATTATGATCAATACCACAGCTCAAGTATCTACTGTCAATTCATATATTTTTATTTTTAAAATTACTCTTCTGCATCAACAATGACATTTTCTTTTCATATGTTATGAGAGAGGAATAATACATAATAGATACATGCAATGTTTTGACATTTTGGATAATTCATTTTTTTTAGTGCAGCATAATGATGTGTAGAAATTGTATCGTATTCTTGAGATTGCTTCTATTAAAACCAAGTAGAATGAACATTATTCATTTTTGAAAGAAAAATACAGTTGGCTTTGATAGTTGGCAGGTCAAATATTTAAGTATACCTGTACCATCGTAGTATGTGTATAACAATTTTCTGGTTGGTTTAATGTTAGTAGAAATAGTCAACTGGTACAACAGGCCTGTATCGGGAGGGGGGAGAGAACTGCCCTTTTCTAGCAAACCCCCTCTTTTCTGGCACCCCCTCTTTAAATTTCCCTAATAATTCCTCCAACCCAACTAATGTACTGCATGCAGACCCACCCAGACACAGACATTTTCAAACATATCTGCTTTTATAGCATTATTTAGACCCATAAGGCACAAAAATCCTCTTGCTTTGGAGGTTTCGCCAACCACACTGGGGCTTCAACTGTGGACCTAACGCCCAGAAAACCCCCCTCCCCTTGGAAGAACCTGGCTACGGGCCTGTATAATAAACCACACACCCATCTATGTCTGTGAATAAGCTTAACAATCTCTCTCATTATATTTGGTATTCACAAAAATATTCACTTTTTATATAAATGGTTGTAATTCACATTCCTGGCACACCTAAAAACCACAAAACCAAAATAAGAATATCTTGTGTGTGTTAACTGGAAAAGTTATACTATATAACGTCCACTTTTTTACATTTCATTATATAAAAAACAAAATATCACATTAGTAGAAAATCAAAATATGAGCATTTCTGAGTCCAAACTTCTATTCTGTAATAAATCGTAGCCTCAGTTTCTAGACTGGAGGTGGAAACATTAACATTGTAATTAGAATGTTTGTGTGACCGTATTGTACCGAGCATGTCCCTTGTGCGTGGTAAGTTACAAAATGAATTCTGTGTGGAGAACCAATAGTTTCCTAATGTTCAGCTCTATACTACGATTCTCAAATACTGTGTCTAGCTAATTTCAGATACCATGAATATTGGACATGCATTCAAAACTACTTTTGTGTCATTCTAGCTTGACCTGGTCTTAACTGTGACCCCTGATGCCAAATGATAAGATACCGACACTGTGGACCGCATAGGTTGATGCATTGTTGATCCATAAGATATACATAGGCTAGTGCTTTGCTGAATTTTCTTTGAACAATGAATGTTAATTCATGCTTGTAGTAGGATAATATTTTTTAAACGGTTGAACTTGTAATCTAGACTTAGTCTTGTCCTTTCAGACAAGTCCTTAATTCCAGGACACAAACAATTAATTTCTAAAGGGCTTTGGTGTCACTGATCACACCAAGTCAATGCTAATCACATGTTAAGCTGTAGTCCTAACCCCAGTAACATAATAAATAAAGAAAATATTGTATTATTGTGTAGTTAATACAGTACGGATCTACTCGCACCTCACAAAAAATGCTGATCCTATTATAAAACATTAGACTAGCTCATTTATCATTTTCCTATTTTGTCGTTTTGTTTTAAATGTTTATTTTTTAAAGGGTCCTGCATGTAGAGCAATGTTTTTGGTGGGATACCCTTTTCCACATAATAAAAAAAATGTGAATTCTGATGTATGTTTCAGTAATTATAAAATAAAAGATATTGAATTGAATTATCCTGAAACCGAAAGGTCCACTGATTGCCATCTTTAGACTGTAAATATACCATCTGTTTTCAGACTGTAATATTGCAGTAATATCACTAGTTCTGTGATGGAACACCGCGTAACCCCAATATTGCGGTAAATAGTTGGTTCTGAGCAGGTACTGTAATACTCACGCAATACAGTATTTAGTAACACGGCTTGAGATGCAAAGGTTGTTAAATTACTACGCCTTTGTTAACCCCAATAGCCAACAAGTAATTTGGTACCTATTTAATAATAATAATAAATAATAAATAATAGTAGTAGTAATAATAATGGCATCTTGTAAGGGGCACGTATCCATCTCAGAGCTGCTCCGGGGCCATTTCCAATTGCAAAGAGCAACATTTTTTTCTGCATTTCATTTATTATATTTATAAAGGTTATTTCATTTTATTTTAACCCAGCACGATATTCAATAGGTTACGGCCCAGGCGTGGTTGCAGCTCTCCTTCGCCTCCTTACACATACACAACGAAATCTAAATTTAGTAGCATAGCTATGCGATCGATTTGTAGATTTACCATTATTCGGAGAAATAAACTTGAATAAACTAGCCTACGTACAGATTTTAAAGCAGCCATTATAAGTTATTGAGCTACATTATCGTTCCACCATGCTGTGCTGTTTGTACGTGGGCCGGTTATAGCAAGGAGGTATACCTCCTTGGTTATAGCAGCAGTATCAAGTAAACAAATGGGTTGTTGACCATGGGATAAGTTGAAATTTACTTCCGGAATAGTTTTGTTACACGTATTTACTGTGAGCTAAAACTTGCTTGCACAGTCAACCACCCACTGAGTGCTCAGCGCAATTACCCGGTGAAATAAACGGTATACGGTTGGCATTTTTTACTCAAACGGGCCCTTAGACCCCTATTAAAGGGCTGTGAAGTGAAGGAAATATATTTACGGCCAACCCCTATAATTAAGGGGACACTTTCTGCAATCCTGAAGTAGCCTATAACTCATTATTCTATGGTATCAAATGTAGTGTACAGTAATGATAGTATGACCTTTGATCACTTCATGAGGTTTCCTTCAGGCTATTTATGTTGTCCTCTGACATTAGTTTAAAGAAAGTCCTTTGGAGAGAAACGTTTTACAGCCAGGACTACATTCTCTAAAGTTCACTGCCCATAAGGCTTTTTCAGTGGCAATACGAGTTGTTTCCTAATCCTTGGAAACGCCATCTTAAGTGCTCTGTTAATGATTTCATACAAAGTATGTTGCTAAAAACTATAAATGTTTTGGATGAGAAATTATTACTCTAAAGCCAAGTGGAAAAGACATATAAATATAGTAAAATATATTGAAACTTAATTTCCCTATAATAACATTCTGTAGCATTAAACTCCCACTTTCTGAAATGGATTCCTAGCAGAAAGTATTGTACTGCCGTTTTTACCAGTTTTGTCAATTTTGTGAAGTGTAAAAATTTTCTTATTTAATTCCTCAGTCGGGATAATGAGTGGTTTAGATATCAAGCATGAAAGATTGATTATGTTTCAGACACCGTTTCCACGGATACTCATAGAAGCAATTCAATGGTTTTGGGAAAAGTAAGAAAATAATTATTGCAAGTGAAGAGTAGTTTTATTTGAATATATAACCACAAATGAGAATGTCATAGTAATAGAGATATTACTATGGCAACCATTGTCCCATTTATATAATCGGATTGCAAAATGAAACATAAGCAGAATGAAAATACGAAAAATGTTTAAAGGGATGAAGATGCAGAAAATTCAATTGAGAAATGATTTAATAATAGTTTAAGTGGAATTAAAATTACCAAAGAAGATAGATTGCCAATTCAATTATCTACGGTAATTCATATTATCTGATGATGAAAGTGATTGATTTATTTTTCAGTTTTGCTTTAGTTTTCTATAATTTAATATTTTTGAATTCACTTAAAAGTACTAGTCTTGAAAGTTTTGTGCGCAGTACTGTTTGTCGTAGAAACACCTTACAGTATGTAATGATTCAGTTTTTGCAATCACTTAATTCACAGTTCAGTTTTATTTAGTAACGGGCCTAGCAAGATGACTTGAAAATATTGGATGACCTTTAAAAATTTATCATGTATCAAACTGAGAATTGATAGTTGGTTGTTATCAAATTAATAATTTGAGAAACACAAACTCTACCTTCCAGTATTTTAGCTTGGTACGGTAGTTAAGATTAGGTGTCCCAATGAGAAAATTTAAATTGATTATTCACTCATTACACTGATCATTTTCCAGTTTACGGTAAATGATTAAAATTCAATGAATTCAATTTGCAGCCCCTTAAAGATGTCCAGGTAAAAAAAACTAGGAGCATTTATCGAAGGCCATAACCCAGAGAATGTTTAATCCCTTATATATATGTAGTTTTATGTGTTTTTCTTGGTCGGGGTTTTATATATTTTTTTTTTCATGGCTAAAAACAGACATCCATCTTGTAACTGGGTGTCTGGTGTTGACTCGGCTATCCCGGAGAAGCCTTGCAGGAGAACATTTTTTTTCATGGCTAAACACTAACTACAACTCTATGTTTTAAGCCTGGTGTGTTGGCAATGGCGGGGTAACGGCTGGTCTACACTGGAGTCCCGCTGAAAGTGTAAAAGGGGTTTAAGATCAGAATGAATTATAAAAAAAATGAATACAGTAAGACTCTATGATTGTGTTAATTCTTGCATCTTTGCATTAATAATAATAATTTTTTTGTGTGTGTTTGTGGAGAATGTATTAATAATATACAGTGTAAGCTCTTGAATTTGTTGTTATCCTGCAAAAAATGTTATTAAAAAAAATACAAATGTATTTTGCACTGCCTCAGCTACTTTTGCAAGAATAACTTTCCATTTTGAACTTTATGAATTAAGTATGATTTACTTAGTAATAATTTTTTATTTTATTTTGCAGGTTGTTGTTTTGTTACATTTTATCTTAGGAAAGATGCTGTAATGGCAAAAGAAAATCTTCACAATAAGAAAACACTTCCTGGTGTAAGTATATGGATACATGGTATAAATGAAGTAAATTTTATTCCATATTTTCAGTGTGAAGGTCTTTTCTATGTTGCAAAAGATTGTTTTTGTCTTTTGCTTATGAATATGATGTTTTCATCCATTACTATAAATATTAAAAGCTATTCGTACTGGTTTTTTTTTTCTGATTGAACATATATTGTGAAGGTTACTAAATACATATTGTTAAGTTAAAGCCAATGGTGTTTTTTTTTACCAATTACAGATATTAAAAATGAAATGTTTTTGAGTCTTTCTGTGTACTAGTTTCTAGATTAGCGGTAGAAATAAATTCATTGAAGCGAACAGGAAAAATGCATTGAAACAAATCTAATGCTTTTGGTTAGAGGAAAGAAATTAGTAAAGCAAGCTACAATGTAGGACAGATTGCACTCTAATACATACTAAGACTATGTCCGAGATTTTTTTAAAACTTGCGATAAAGACTTAATAAGAATTATGCTAATGGATTCAATCTCTTATTCAAAGTTTCCTTTTTAAGAGCAAGTTCAGAATACACCAAGTATGGAAAATATGTTTAGCAGTGTCACAAGATAGCCATTAAATATTCAATATGTTTTTGCTTTTATAATAATCCAACTCATATCATTGTAATAATTAGTATCAACACAACAGAATACGTATTTGATATAGAGGAGCAGTAGTAATATGGTGATTTGCAATTTGTTGTCTTTCAATCTTAATTATTTTATTTATTTATTTCAATAATATTTAATGAATATGGACCATCCAGCAGAAGCTGATCTTTTGGAGACCCTCAACATACATAAATTACATAAAATCTATGTATCCTTTAATTAGTGAATATTCACAACATATCTAAATGTAATAGGATAGGATGATGGCTAAAAATATGTGTATGCAAATAGCACCATTCTTCTAACAACCTGCTACCCAGTAACAAGAATGTATGGTTCTATTAGAAGGATTCGGCGATGGGTGTCACGTGACCTACAGTAACTTGGGTGTTGGATATAAACAATCGAGTGGCACAGCGGTGTTTTACATAAAGATTGCTATTGTTTATTGCTGTAAAGATCATCATAATTCCTAGTATACTATACCAAATTGATTGGAAATTAAACTTGAGAATTTTGCCTTAATGATTTGCTAATGCTGTAAAGGATACTGGCCGCAAACATTGAGATTTTTTGACAAATGTTTGGCCTAGACCCCTACACATCTACGGCATGGTTAGTTATGCATGATGGTTTTCGACCCACGAACTACGCTGGGATGTTATCTCTAGCTAAGGTTTACGAAGTCTCACTTAAATTTTAAAGCATACAATCCTTGGAGAACGCTAGGATAAGTAAATAAGCACTATTTTGAACAATCGTATTGCCTTCCTAGATATTTATTTCTCACCTTAACAGTGGATGGTTGTTTTTTCGCAACCATTACATTATCTTTTTCTATACTATCGCACTGTAATGTTTTCATGTATACCCAGGTTAAGTCATGTGACCAGCTGTAAACAAACATTGCTGAATCCCTATTAGAATGTATCTGAGTTGAAAACGAAAAACAAAAAGTTGATAAATTGGGAGATGTTACTGTATGTCTAATTCTTTGTCAACTTGAGACGTTTTATATTGAATACAAGGACAGGAAAGATTTTATATAGGTATCGTTCTAATACAGTATTATGCATTAACAATGGCCTTTTACTAAACCTGGATGGAGAGATGCACTTTCGACGTCATCATAAATCAAGTTGAAAGCACTTTGAGAATCATAATTTCAGCAATGGGATATAACTGAGTGTTACTAAATCAATAAAATTATTTAAAATTGGTAAAAACAGGACTGAATATTCATTAAAAAATATTAAAATGTGTAATTTATTAATCCATGCCCGTGTTTTGAGTACAAATAACAGAAGTTGGTTGGATGAAATTAAGTAGGCTTTAGTAGTCTGTGGAAATGATATAATAACTGGAAAATTTCAAGTACTTCAGGTAAATTCACCTGACCACCTTAGAAATGCTTGCCTCTGGTTGTTTTACGAAAGAGGTTGATAAACAATCCTGATCGTGCTAACCGATGGGTGTTCTCGCATGTACGCCTAACAGCTCCTGATCATTATTAGAAAGTTTCTATTATGAACTAGGCATTAGTAAAACATACAGTAGAAGGTGCAAGTTAATATTCTGCCAAAATTATGACCTTTGATTTGGAGTATTGATAAAATGGGGTCCACCCGCTAGTCAAGGTTCGTTTGCCATAAGGACCATTATTTATAAGGTTCACTAAGTCATAATTTGAATGGAGGTGCACTATTCAAAATGTTCTGTATATGTAACAAAAACTAGTTCACCAGTCTTGGTAAAACAGTGTTCACTAATCATAATCAAGGTAAATGTTCGCTAGTCATAAATAAAAAAAATAAAAAAGTTAATTATGATGTGCAAACCTAATTTTTATTATGAACAGCAAAACTTACAAATAGCGCTCGTTTTATTTACATTATGACAAGCGAATCTTTTTATTAATTTGACTGGAGAACCTATGATTATCTAGTGAAACTTTTTTTTTTCCATTATGATAGTTATTGAGACTTATGAATTGTGGTCCTTTTCTGAAAGCAAATGCTTTTCTTGATTATAACCAGTGAATCTGTGGTATCTGTATAGGGTTTAGCTAATACTGGTACCTGTGTTATAACTAGCAAATCTTATGAAAACCTTATGAATAGCGAACCTTATCACTAGCAAGCTTGACCCACTAGAACTTGGTGCCTAGGTGCCATAAAAAAAAAGAGCCTTCCTGCCGTTTGTTCATGCAAACTCAATTGCTGACGTAAATATAGCAGGTTTTGACTTTCTAGTGATCTCCTTATAATGAAAGATTGATCTTTATCTGCTGCCTCTTTTTGACTTACAAAGCATGTGAATGCAGTGGTTTATAAGTCTAGTTTCTACTTTTTTATATGGCTTGAGATTGAGTATTACCGTACTTAATCAAATAAACGTCCCGATTTGAATATATACCCCCTTGAAAAGATGCCCCCTCAAGAGCCTCATTTGGAATACGCGCCTTCGTCAAATAAACGCCCTAGGGCATTTATTTTTTTTTAAAATAAACTCTCCCCCCCTTCCCAAATGACTAAACAAAACTAATGGAAGCAACATCATTCTCAACACATTCTATTATGTTTTTCTAACATGTTTGGATCCTAACATGTTCATGATCACACAATAACACATTTTAACAGTAATTATCTGTTGTAGTTCCACTTTTTCAGTGAAATGAAGGGATTTTAGCGTTTCCATTTTACACCAAAAGACAAAAAAAATAAATGCTTCACTTTAATAAATGCCCCTGCAAAAATCATTCACAACAATAAACATGGTTTGTCTTCTCTTAGAATTTGGATTGATTTTACTGAATAACTGATGTTAAGTATGAAAAATGACAATAGCTCACTCAAACACCCACACTAAGTTGTCCATTATGTTCAACAGGATTTTTGTCGAAAGTTGTCACCACCCAAGTGTGTTGAATTGTCTCATTGAGATGTAATCAAATGCAATGCTTATTCTGGAATGATTATCTTTTTAAAATAAATATAACTGCTTAAAACATTATAGAAAGAAAAGGTCAATGGAGAAAGATAATGTAACTACCATTTTAAAGCCATTAATATTATTACTATTGTATGATTATCTGATTACTCATGTAAATTTTATAATACCTCATTTGCATTTTTGTTTGAGTGAATCTGGCAGATATCATTTCAGTAAATATCACCAAGTCGCTTATTACTTCAACGAAAATCAATATGTCACCATGGAAACTAACTCTCCATTTCCACCCTCCTCATATTTGCCAACATTTTAATCGGCATATATTAGCGTCCATTAATCAACTATGCTCCTCTAAATCTCTTGATTAGGTTCAAATTAAAAGCAACACATATCGGACCTTTGGATATCGGTTTCATTGGTGTTATTCAATCTCCTAAAATGAATAAGCAGGAGAAAATTACAGATGCAGATATAAGTAAAAACACCACAAGGCACTTTATAAAGCAAGTAATAGACTTTAATCGTGATCGCGGACTCATTGAGTCCGATCGTATAGTAAACATGTTTCGAGAAAACGATTCTCATCATCAGTGCAAAAGATGACAAATTTTGCCAAAGCTTATATGGCTTTATACACATGTATGTAAATAAGCAAATTAGAAAAGCGACTAATGAAGCAAACCACAAAACGTAGACACCACCCTTCACTGCGGATTGTTATGTAAATTAGTACACAAGAATCAAACAGCGAGCGTGATATTCAAGTTGTAAATTTGCTTATTAAGGGATGGATTGTTCCAGGTAATATGCAAAGCTTCCTTAACTTTTGAGTTTATAAGCTGATGGGAAGCTGATGCAGATGCAGATATGATGTTATCAATCAATAGTACAAACTATTTCTTTTACTGGTTCTGCGATGTACAATCCTCCAAAAGTAGAAAAACGGTCTGAAAAGTTTAATTTAAATTTGAATGTCTCATTTTAAAGTATCAAATAAATCAACTTCAAACTAAAAACATTATAAAAATAGTTTACTGATTAGCAGACAATGTGCTGCAACAATCTTTAAATTGATTACCAGACAATTCAAGTGTCTATGAAAAATAGGAAATGTATTATGTAACTGTCTGTTGATTTTTCACATTCATATTCTTACCGGAGGTTAATAAGTTATAGAACAAATTATGCAAATAAAATAATTTTGGGAAAAAAAACTATGGAAAAAAAAACTAGAAACATTATAAAAATAGTTTACTGATTTGCAGACAATGTGCTGCAACAATCTTTAAATTGATTACCAGCTGTAATAAATTACCATTCCTTTCCTTAGTGTAATATATTTATTACATAGAACATTCTAGAATTGTATTTAATTCACCAAATAAACAAGTGTAAACCACATTGGTAATTATAGGAACACATGACACCATGTAGAATCCAAGAGTAATATTTAGAAGCTTCTGGAATCTTGGGTACTGTAGCGGAAATAAGCCTATTGGTTAATTATGATGTAAGCTAACCAATGAGGAACCTAGGCAATATAGAATGCTCTTGAATGCTCTGGAGTTGTACAGCTAGGTTATATAAATTGATAGTTTTATCTTTCGGGAGCTCCTTTTTGAAACACATGTTTATGTGAATGTTGTGTTATTTTGATACCGGATTCTAGTTGGAGTTTATACAGAATAAAAGTTTATTTGAGAGTTGTGTTACAACATTGTGAGCTGTGTTTATATTTTATATGTCAAAGCGGGATTCCTAGTCATTTCTATACCGCTCGGAAATACATCAAGTAGGGATTTATGACACCAGCCAATTTAAGAATCTATGAAAAATAGGAAATGTATTATTTAACTATCTGTTGATTTTTCTCATTCAAATTTTTACTGGAGGTTATTGGATAAATTATGCAAATGGCATAAGGAATTTAATTTTCATAAATTTTTTTTTGCTTATGATATATAGTACATCTTTAAAAAAAAATTATTAGTTATAATTCCTATACCATAAAACCTCGAACAGAAACCCAATGGGCTTAATCTTGAGAATAAGCCCTTTGTTAACAGCTTTTGCATTTTAACATATTCATTAAATTGTTTTACTTGTTTCTTCCATTTAGATGAAGCATCCTGTGCAAATGAAACCGGCAGATAGTGAAACAAGAAGTGGTAAGTATTCAAAATAAATAAATCCATACATTTATTGGATAGAGCACGTGTTGCACGATATAATTGTCAAAGGTTACTGTACATGTACTTCTGTTCAAATGCAATTGAATATTACATCTCTTTACTATTTATACCTGGGGCGGATGCAAGATTTGGCGGTAGGGGGTGTGTGATGGTCCACCTCACTGTCCTACCGTTGTTGGGACTGAGAGAATAGAAAATTTTGAGAATAGGGACCTCTCAGACGGGGATCCAAAGTTTTTGCTCGGTTTCCATAGAATTGCTTACCTTATCAGCGACATTCGCTGACAGGTGTGGTTCACAGACGAATTGGGGTGCCTTCCCGATTGCTCAGGGCAGCTAGCAATGCACCCTGATTCGTCTGCGTCTGCAACGCAATCGGAAAATTTGAACCAGGATGATGATGCATAACCATCATCATTATTATAATTATAGTGTTTACATAATTTGTGTAATTTATGTAGCAGATTGTAAATACATCTTAAAAACAACACAACAGTTTTTAAGCTCTCAGAACCATGTAAGCTAGGCCCAGCTGACTATATTGTATACTATACTGTTGAAACATTTTCAGCAGTACATCTGCCATCTTCAGTGTAGTGTTTGCTCTCATGCAATCTTTACAAATGAAGTGAACAATTGCAATACATTGTAATTAAAACAAAGAGGATTTGAAGCATAACTTTAAAAACAACATAATGTATTGCATTGCGTTGAAAAAATTTGATTATAATTACAATGATGTCCCCTTTTACTTAAGGATGTATGACACTGACAATTTTTTTAAAGCATGAGAATGTAATATGAGAATTGGAAAAATGTTATGATTTTAAATTTAGGAAGGGTAGTGGAATTTCATGGTATAAAGGGTAGGATAGTCCGGTTCCATTGCTAAGAAGTAACAGTCGGAAAAGCCTGGCCAACAGATATAGGAGAAAATATTCATATACCAATAATTAGGTTAATTTATAACAACATCTCGGTCAATTTCACCCAGTACAGTGTGTGGTAGTACTACAGTACTGCACTTCCCGCGCGTGACAAATTTACACGTATGCAGGCAAAAAAGTGCTACCCAAAATCAACTACCGCACTCCTGCCTACGCGATCTGTACGCAATCTGTGTAATTTTACCCTCGCGGATTGAAATGACAAATGCAGACTGGTGGTTTTCTGTTTAATATTCTTGAGGTACTAATAGGACACAACATGGTTTTATTTCGGTAAAGCAGTGAATTATACTTTCCCGTTGTTATCCTCCCTCCGCTTTGTGTTAGGAAGTAGTGCCAATCATCAAACACCTCGGGAATTAGAATTCACTGCTTCACCCCAAGCCATGTTTTGTGCTACAATATATACTGTTGCATGTCAGGAAAAATGTAGGCCTAATATAGCTTTCTCGATATTGATTGTTCAGTGTGAGGGCACTGTTTATCTAACAACATACTGATGTTAATGATTAATAATTTAACTATAACCATGAAACTGTAATCCCACAAGGTAGCATGCTTCCTTCCTTGAGCTCGTAATCTTTGAAGAAAGATTGGCATCTCAAATTCATTCTTATTTCAATGTTTAGTAGACTAAACCTTATTGACTACTATACTTATTTACTCTTGGCATTTAAAATTTTTTTTCTCATCTATTGTTTTGCATTCTCTGCCTTAAGCGATTCAGTTTTGTGAGAGGAAATTGGTTTCATAGAGAGATTTTTGTAGTATTAGATTCTGATTAGATACAAACCAATATTGTCATGACATGAAAATTTGTTTGGTAGTGTTCATTTGGTGTTTAATTCCACTGATGCTTGCTGTCTTGGTGGCATTCAGCAGAGGTCAGTGTGGCACATCCTTCAAGGGAATCATTAGAAAGATGCACGTTGTCTCGTCTTCCTACCAATTGGCATACTTACAGTGTCGTTAAGCTACTGTACAGTTATTTGATTTGATTTGATTTATTTTGCATTCAATATCACACATATAACAATAACATTTTGAGAACGAACATAAAAAAAGGAGATGAATAATTAATTGAATGCCTGGATGACCCATTAAGTCTAGTGATTGTACACCAGACTTATTTCCAATGGGGTCCAGAAAAACTTACTCCACTCCTGATCTTAAAAAAAATATTACCAATTATATGTTGGGATTATTAATAGTTGGACCTTTCCACTAATTGCAACTATCCCATAAAGTAGCTGTGTAAAAACATGCAAACCTGTGCGTTTGCGGGACAGACATGTATTCGTAGGACACGCGTATTCCTGCCCCGGTTCTGTCTTGTCCATGGTTCCCATTCCCATTTTTTGAAAATATTTAGGGGGTGGTCTTATATCCCAGGTTCTTAGCCCCAGACTACAGTCCGAAAACATTTTCTATATAATTTCCCCAAAATTTTATACAGGTGCTGTGCCTGATAATCTTGATAATTTGAATTTTAAAATTAGTACATTTTGATCTAGGCATAAGAAACATTCATGAATTATTGTCATGTTACAAGGATTTCCCTAGTTTAAAAATTTTTCATCATTCCTTAGGGGAGGAGATATCACAAAAAGCACAATTTATTTGGATTATAATGGACTTGTATGAAGGGGCAGAGTAATTGCTGTCAAAATCCCACTCGAGAATTAACACATTTGCATTTAATCATAGTTGAGATAAAGATGCATAGTGGCAAGGAAGGTAAAAATGTAGCACAGTGTTATCTGGCATTAATCTAAATGTGCTGGTTTTATTTATTCATTATTACCCAAGCTTCATGATTACAACATTTTTCTATGTAGTATTTATCGATTGAATTGAAAATTTAAAGGAATATTTCTAAAAGATGATAAAGGTACTGTAGGTCCCATTTGAAATATCATTGGTGTGCTAAGTTTTTGGAATTAATTTCCAGTGCAGTGGAAAAAATTGTTTTCAAACCTATAATGGCAGGGGTTTCAATCCCTCACTTTGCATTTCACTTGTGTCTGCACCATACTATTACAGTTTTCATGTTGGCACATAAATCATGTACAAAATATGGTCCATCTAAACTAGGAGTAGTGTGCCAATGTTAACTTGATGTTGGTTGGAGGAATACTATGTTTTCTTCATGATACTATAGCGGGTTGGCTGTATGACTACTTGTAGATACTATGTGTAGCTAATACAGACTTAGCCTTTAAAAACTGGTTCTTAGCAGTTGCTGTCCGTGTTATGATAAAAGTATTAATGGTTTCACATGTAATATGTGATATTAATCATTGTTATAATATTTCTTCACAACGAAATGAGCCTTTGCCAAACACAACAAAAGTAGAATATAAACCTACTGTATGATGTACTTGCCTGTATAGTTAATATAGTAATCTGGCTTTTTCGAGGGGTTTTTGTTGTTGGTTAAATGTGGTGGGTTTAGTTGTTTTTTTTTACTAAGTTTATAAATTTGTGGGATGTAAACAAGAATAAAATCCTAAAAATAGCACCAAATATGTATTTTTACTAGTCAGTTTGTCTTGATAGTTAAATAACATTAATAAATGGTGTTTAGTTAAAGGTCAACTTAAAAATAATATCACAAGCCATTTTTTAATAATAATTTAGAATACTCTATTTGTTCCATCCTGTGGTTGATGCTTGAATACCACATTGAATCTCTTATGAATTGGAATTATCTTCTATTTCTGAATTGAAATTATTTTTTACATTTTCACTTATGGTATTCCTAAATAGAAGTACTGTATGTAGTGATCCATGTTTCAACACCTTACTACTAGTGTTTCTAGATTATACTGTTTTATGTAAGCACATAGTTGCTTGCGTTGAATTGGTTTCTAGCTGTTTTAATTAATTAATTTCTTAAGTTTAGCCCAAGTAAATACAATTATGTACTTGTTAATTGCTGCATCATCAATCATTCTAGTTATCAGGATTTGTATTCTTCTTGCCATGGCCTTGTGTTTTTTTTTATTTCCATGCTAATCGCCAGGCCAATATCATTCATCATATGCAAAGTTAATAACTTGTAATAATAACTGTATTGCAATCTATTGAAATTGTTCTTCTGAACCACTGTAATAACATGCAATATTTTGCTTTTTAGCTGAAGAACGAAAGATATTCATTGGTATGATTGCAAAGAAGAATGATGAGAATGATATACGATTAATGTTTGCACCCTTCGGTACAATAGAAGACTGTACAGTGCTACGGGAAAATGGAGGCAACAGTAAAGGTACATTCATGTTTTCTATAAAATTAAATTCTGGATCAAAAGTGATAAAAAAATTGTTCGAGAAACTAATGTTTCTTTTCAGCCTTTGAGCAAAATTTCCTTCTGAGTTTGGTACTACCTGCAGCCGTAATGTAATTCAGGGACCAAAGACTTCTCGGGTATGAACTTCAAAATATTGACCCAGTGTACACAACTGGCTTGTGTGAATCCACCATATTCTTTGAGAAAGAAGAGCAGGGGTTATCCAGGTTTTATGTTCCATCCAGTCTACAGCAACTGAAAGAATGGGACATGAACCGTAGGGTAGAAGAAAAATTGTCCATGCCTATGGTCAATACAGCACAGTAAAACTGCTAGTCGTTTTAACTTCGATAACAAGTTTATATAATAATACTCAATTAGGGTAGGTTGGTATTGGTGAGTGTCTGTATTGTTAGTGGCTTAATTTCATTGATGGAACTATATATATATATATATATATATATATATATAAATTCACAAATAGATTTGTTCATGGATTTTTCTTAAGTTATGAATTAAATGGCAAATAAGTGATTAAGAAGAGAACATTTCTGCCATTCAGGAGAATGTCTTGGCACCCCACATCACGTAACTTATGTCAGCCCTAATTCACTTAATTGTTTTTTAACCGATTTGACTTTCCTAAACATCAATTGATATTGAATAATTTAAAATAGATACTAAAGTATTTTCTAGAATCTTCGGTGGATATACGAGAGCATTATGATGCACAATTTTTTCTCATACTGTACAACTAAATCTAGAAATTCCAGAAATCTTGCAAGATGTACAGTATGCTCATCAAAATTCTTAATAGAATGTCATCAACTTTTTTCCGTAATCCTAGAAGGATGGTAGATTGTGCATCATTAAACATTTTTGTTTTTCGTGGTCATACTAATTACATCAGTAATTAGTAGCATAGCAGCATTAGCAGTAGTGTCATCATCTAACCACTCACAAGGTTGCGTACTAAGCCACACAAGTCGTATAGAAATTTAGAATGACAGTTTTATTTTTGAAATATTGTAGTTTTAATAGTTACAGCCTTAAATATGGAAATAATTTAAGAGGATAAAATATACTAGGTATATCATATTTTGTAATTTCATTAGACAAATTTTGCCAAAAAGATATCAAGCTTTTAAACACAAGTATTTAATGTTGATGTGCTGATGAAGCTTTTAAAAATTACATTCATTCATTCATTCTTTTATTTATTCATTTTTATACTGAGTAAAGCTAAGGTGACATACACGAGATGGTGTATAATTCTTAGCCAGAATCTCATGATTCAAATAATATTTGTGGTTGCAACCACTTTAAAGCCATTTTGGCCTACTTTTAGGGCCGCTAATTTAAGGGGTTTATATTAAAATAATTTTAGGAACTATTGGATTTTACTAGATTATCTTTAGTTCTTATTTCTATTTTACATCTGAGGTTAAAGACTAACCCCCAAAAGCAAGCCCATGGATCTGTGTTGACTGTCTCATGTAATCAATACAAAAATGCCTTAAGAGCTATTTTCATTTTCATTCATTTGTTAAACTAAATAAGTTGTTAATTTTGCTTCTGATTGGTGGATAGCTAATAAAGTTGAGGCTCATTTAGTATAAGGGAGTTTATAAATATTCCTATAGATTCATTTTGAATTAGAAGGAAATATATATCGGGGTGTTTTTTTTAAATCGTTTGAAATAAAGGGTAAAAATGTTAAAGGTTATTCATTTACCAGTCTCAAGTGAGCAGATGTAACTGGAAAAAAAAAAAAGAAAGAAAATCCAAGCCAGCACCCATGCCTCCAAAACCATCGTATTCAATTCCAATGCCTATTCAGGGACATACAGTAGCTTTCAAATATCATCAGCATCCCTCGACCACACCACAGCGTTCAATCAGCCATTGCTAGCGCCAACTCCTCTGGTCTATTACCAGTATCAGCGTCAGGATAAGTTAGTGGTCTATGCCCTCTCCTTGAACATGGCAATTTCCATAGTAGAACATCAGAAATCATCTTTTTAATATGATTATGATGCAACCCATATGAAGTAAAGTGCTAATGGTTTTTGAATAGAAAATATAAATGTTCTTTGTTATATTATAACTGGTAAAATTTCATACTATATGTGAATATAAATTTTTTTTTTAAAATATTGATTGTCTTCAAATATTTAAAGTGTTGAAACATTAAAATATGGTTTCTAGGAATCATGGACAGTGTGAAAATTGAGATCGAAATGGATTTCTTATCCCTGGTAATTACTATAAAGATCTCCAAAAGGTCTCCAATATATAAATTCAAGCAGTAGAAATTTCAGCTTGATTTTGTTTGTTTATGCTTGTTTAAAATGAGCATTCAGAGATTTGTGATAATGATTTTCTCTATGTGAGAAGTAAAAAGGACACAAACACAGCTAAAAACTATACTACAAAATATTGTTCTTAAACCACTGAACATGGAATTGTTTTCATGCCAAAGAACGATTCTTTACCTCGATAAAACAATTTTTAGTAATGGGCCCTGGTAGCTACTGCCACAGGTAAATGTTGTTTTGAGGAATCGTTAACGTAAACTGTTTATTAACTAGTAGAAACACCCAGAGACAAGATTGAAATGGCTAATGACTAATTAAATTATGTAATTTCATTTGTAAGCTTTTTTTATCATAGCGTGATCCCTTAAGGAGTTGCAAGGAGGCACTGTCTGTTGTAGATAATTGAATGAACATAAACTAATTAATTAATAAGCTATTAGATGTTTCCTTAAATTAATTAAACTAAATAAAAATTGTCGTTATTGAATTAAAACAGTATCTAAATTGATATTTTGAAGATGTCTATTTAAAAATGTTTTATTAGGTTGTGTTTTATGTATTCATCTGACATACTTTTCCATATGAACGTATTAACCTTTTCCCACCCTACTTATTTATAATTTCCTTTTCTAAATTTAGTGTTTGTCATTCCTGGATGTTGTTTGTCCTTCGAAAAGTGTCTCCTCACTTCACTAATGGCAAGTTAATGCATCCCCAAATGGCAGGATTAGAGCCCCAGCCTCCACCTTCCTCTCCTTAGCGGCAACACTAGACCAAGATTTGACTGTCAAAGTACTATCTTCACTAACAATAAATTAAGGCACAGAATCGCAGTTGACATAATCCCAGGATTTATAGCATCCTCAAGCATATCCACAAAATCAAATTGTATCGTAACAAAATAAATGCCAATGATTGAGTCTTCTAATTTTCCATACAGGAAATTGAACATTCTAGGCATTGACAAATTAGTGGCTTGATTACATTATAGAATAAAAAGGGAGAATATAATCATGGATGGATTATATCCGAAATAACGGTAGAGTGGTCAATCTGGGCAGAGTAGGTGACAGAAGAGAGTTGAGAGCGGTGCCAAGATAACTCAACCCCAGGGACAAATGAAATGATATGTAGGGACCCTCAGCAGCTGCTGTGCGATCCCTGGTGGTCGATTTGGCAGTGCAAAGGGAAGAAATCTTTCACTGTCTTTATCATGTTGTAAACATGACCAATGGATTGAACTTCTTTTCCAAACGCCTTGCTGTACAGTAAGTACACTTTCGTTGGTAGTTCATTGTTCTGGTTAGGTTTATTACATAATATAGTGATTATAGCAGAAATAGAAGAAAAGATTGAACTAGTAAGAAATGAATACAGCAAACTTGATTTTATTAAGGAAAATATACATCATTACTTTGTAAAACGTGCGCAATCAGACTTTTTAAGGTATTAATTGGTTGATGATGACATCATCAGAAGCAAAGACCTTTCGTAAAATTGATTATTCGTAAAATGGACGTTTTAATGTACTTCAAAAAAACACTTGGCTTGATGGAATACCAGTGACTTGAAGATCTCCTTGATTCATGACACACATTGGTTGCAGTCTTTTTAAACCTACTGCACTGGTGCTTATAGCTAATGTATGTAAACATATGGCGATGCAAAATGTGTGGAAATTGTAGAGTACTGTAACTGTTGGTGGAAGATTATGCAGATTATTTAGTGTTAAAGAATGCAGCAGTGTGTGTGTGGCAATGTACGGTACATGCATGCAATAGTTGTGGTATGTATGTGTGATATTAATAAATCGATGCATCAATAATGAAATTTCATTATAAGTTCCTGTCCTTGTGGAACACTCGACTTGGATGCATAAGTAGGCCTAAATGACAGAAAATATCTGCATTCGTAATGATATCTATCACATCAATAATGGGTCCTGCTAGAGAATGGTAATAGTTGTACTTGTCAGGTGGTGCTAAAAACTTCAACTATATAATAATATAGTAATAGTAGTGTATACACTGCAAAAGGTAATGTGTTTACCAAATTTATGTAGCATGTTGCATCGTTATGATCACATACCGTACTTAGCTCATAGAGAATCTTTGAATACAAAGTGTTGCTTTAGATAATGATCTTTGCTAACAGTAAAATTAAACATGCTATAATGCTTTTAAAGTCCGCCTTCCTTTTGATCTTGACTGTATTGTGTGTATGAGGCAGATAATATTAGTGTTTCACATGGACTATTAAGGATTCTTGAATGCTATAGCATTATCATGTGCCCCGAGAAGTGCAAATCAACACGGTGTGAATCAGCCGCACACTTGCCAATGACACGAATATGAACACTGATGTAATTTAAAGAAACACCATGTCTTGCATAGCAATTATATCTGATTAAGAAACTTTCAATGTAAACTACATTAGTAAATCTTAATTTTTATTCCCATATGAACCGTTTTCGCACCTGTTAATTTTTTTTTTTTAAAGGGGCAATTCATATTAACGAGACTGCAGCTGAGCAGCACGATTCCGTTTCACTAGCCGTGTAAAATGAATTTCACGGCTGGGAAAATTATTACTGGTGCAGAATGCGATTGAATTATCATTGATGTATCTGACCCTCCCAAGGCCAGTAATCAAAATGAACACAAAATATCTCGGCTGTGTAAGGAGGTACTAAAGAAGTTTATAAAGAAAAATTTAAAATGGATTTATTCTAGTTGAATAAACATGCTGATTGTATGTCATATTCAATAATTGATTTATGTATTTTGTGTTGATGATGCATGAAAAATAATGATTATATTTAGCTTTTTTGTGAGAAGGTGCAAGTAATATAATGCTATAATATTTAATACTTATAATTATATATCTTGTAATATTTTAAAGTAGATATAGCTGAAATATAATCAGATTAAATAAGAATATGGTTTAAAAATATATATTAACATATTGAAACTATGAAAAAAAAAACCCCAAACATTATGAAAAATATAAAAGAACCAGGTTTTGTGCTGTAATATAAAAAGTACTTTCATTTGATCATCTCGGGCCATAATTTTTTCATCGATAATAAAAAGACCAGTCATTTAAAATGTCAATTTTAAAAAAATCACATTTTGTGTTAGGAAATGAGTAAGTATTAAAAACTACAAAACCAGAAGGGTTTACCATATCCAGTATTTGGAAAATTTATTATGTATTAGCATGCAGTCAAGCAATAAGCATCAAATCGATAATAACAACATAAAACATTGTCTCATGTTTTTATATTTTTCACTTCTGCATATAAAATATATAAAACAGAAATAACAATTGGCCATATTAGATTGATAGCCAAAGAAAGGAAATGCAATTGCATTGTACAGTATTGCACTGTCACTGCATTTTATATTAAAGCCAGAATTTTGAAATATTGTTTTAATTCTTTAGCATCTATAGATTATATACTTGCAATTAGTATTATGCACTAGTGGAAATTATCCGAATTTTAGATTAATGCATGAAAAAATGTCAATCTATAAACCAAAGTATAATATTTTCCTGTAATGTATAGATAAGCAACTATACTAATTGGTTTATAAGTCAGTCACCATCTTTTAATGTTTGTTTTGTAAATTATATTTGTTGCAGCCGTCAGTAACATATGCAGATTGTTGCAGCAGTACATGCCAACACTACATTTGAAACATTTGTCATTTGTAAAAACTTGTCTTAAGCTTTTGAGAAAATACAATAATCACCTTTTTTGTAGTTTGTGTGATGATTTCATCTACTGTAGGCTTTGGCCTCGGCTTGACCTTTCACACACGAATCAAAAGAAGCCAAGCAAACCATTCACTAATAAAAAAAATTAGTGCATGGTTTAAGATAGGAAAATAATGTTGGCCTTAAACTAATTATATCCTGATTGACTTGTTATAATTGGTGATATTGCTTATCACTCAGTAAGATTGCACAGTGAACCTGATGTAAAACTATGTACTCGTAATATTGCACTATTAAATAGTCAGATATAAGTAGACTATGCATATATACTTAGTAGTAAACTATGCACTTGTAATTTAGTAATATTGCACTATAGCAGTCAGGTATCAGTAGACTATGCACAGATACTTAGTAATATTGCACTGTAAACCTCTGGTAACAGTAAACTATGTACTCTTACTTTTAATAGTAATATTGCATTTTCTCAGTCAGGATCAGTAGACTTTTTACACATATTTAGCAATGCTGCACCATAACTATGTAATTGTACTTTAGTAATATTGCACTATAACAGTGTCAGGTATCAGTAGACTATGTCCTTATTACTCAGTAGCGTTGTGCTGTATCCCTCTGGTATTGGCAAACTACAGATTTACTCATAACTCATCAAGTAATATTGTACTATACATGACTTAAATAACTTCAGATAGATGGTCGCATAACTTGATCTTGCTTGGGGATCGTACACTGCATCAATATACATACAGGAGCTGTCACACTGAAATCCTCCCATCTGTTTTGCCGTAGTCAGATCGTTATTTTTCTATCCCCTTGCCTTGCAAATTATCCATCATCTCATTTCTCATTCGACTGGGTTATTAGATTTCTTGTCCAATTTATCATTAAGTGGTGTCATTGACACATCAATTATAGTCTTCTTGTTAGAATTGTCTAATAAGGTTTTTCCTCTTCTTGGGATATTTTATTCTGAGGTGTATTTCAAGCAGTAAGTCTCTAGTGTTCCAGAAAAAAGTGACCAGATATTATAAAATTTCAAAATAGTCCAATATTACATTTTTTAAGGCCGAATCATTTAAGAACTTAAATTATAGTTTGATTAGTGTTCCAAGACAAAATGAGCACTGCTCAAAATGAAGGATTGTCTACTTGGTATTGTTTTGCCAATTTACCAAACATTATAACTGTACATTAGTATAAAGTTTGATTTAACTTATTCAACGACTTTAGTGCTGTAGTATAATCAAAATAACATCTAAAACATTGAGTGTAATGATAGTTATTGTTCAGCAAATATGGTTTACTGTCTCTAGCAGGAGTATGGTTCCTTCATTTAGATACACCACTGGTTTTTGCCAGCATATTTAATGTTTAAGAATCTTTTGTTGATTACTTGAATTCTTGCATTGCTAAGCTCTTAAGTACACTATGTAAGTAATAAAGGATGAAAGATGTATTTTATTTTGTTAATGGGCATGGTTGAGTTACCCTGATACTTTCTTCGTTCTCAAGGAGTGGGTGAACTATTTGATTAGTAGAGCCAAATAATATAATTATTGCTATTTCAATTGGTGGTCAGGAATAAAAACGTTATTCCCAATAAAAATAAAGCTCCACCCTCTTTCATAGCCACCAAAATGTCTTCCGGTCAGTACTCCATGGGAAAGATTTATTTCAACACAAAGCCCATTCAACTAAAAGCCTATTCTACCATGTAAACAACACAATCAAGCAAAGCAATACAAATAATTTAACTGAAACTAATTTAGGTATTCAAAACCAAAGAAAATATAAATCAGAAATATAATTAGAAAGAAGGCAAGTCTGCGAAATGGAAATAACGCAGAAATTCCATTCACTGTCTCCAATTCATATCTATCTGCCTTCCCGCCAATATAAGCAATGTAGCCCTTTACGACGTCAAATTCTAACATGTAATGTTATGTGATTGGACACACTGAAAATCTTTCATATTTGATAGGTAAAATTGCAATAAGTTTGCAGAAGTGTATATATTAGAAGTAATATTAGGATTTATAAACCCATAAATTGTAATGGGATAAAATGAGAATATATTGTAAATATTTTACAACCATAAATGATGATAGCTTTGTGGATCAACATTTGTACTGTAATGGGTTTTGACAGATTCAGATCAGATAATCCTTATTAATCCTGCATCTTATGCGCAGTATCCTTGAAGAGGGTCAAAGTTTAATGGATATCATCAGTCATCAGAAAGTTACTGCTGACGATATTAGAATTTGAAATTCTGTCCGAGTGATGTTGGATTTAAATTTCATCTAGAGGGAGCTGTAGTAATTGCCATGCAGTTTGATGTATGTTAGCGATGATAGTGATGGACTCGCAAATTTATTAGTAGCACATCCCATTACAATATTCTGATAGTCGCTAGATATGTAAAATTGTCAATAATACGAAAAAAAAAGAATCTGCTCAGGATTTTTATATTTCAACTGGTGTAAATGGATAAATGATGTCGGATGATGTTATACAGGCATAAGCTGATGATTGATGGAATTTATTTGATACTCTCTTAAAAAACACTATAAACACACATAAGTATCTAGATAGCCCATTAAGCTAGCACTTGGCTGGCTTATTTTTGATGGGTTCCGATCTTGAATATCTTCAATGAAAGAAATTTTCTGCTGTATATAGACAAGCAATTCCACAGCTTAAGACCTGCACAGTTAAATTCTCAGTCTTCGTAGATTCAGAGGTGCAGGTTGGAACATAAAATATATTTTTTTGATGCAAGAACTTGGTGATGATTGCATTTTTTGTAAATGCGTAGATTAGAAAAATTTGATGAAAAACTTATATACTAGTACATGTTATTCTAATTGTTTGCTTAATTTGTTTTTTGTTTTTTTTGTAGGTTGTGCCTTTGTAACCTTTAGTACGCGGCAAAGTGCCTCTAATGCAATTAACAGTATGCACCATTCAACAACGATGGAGGTAAGTTTGACACCGTTCTAATTCTAATAAGAAATTCTGGAACTGTACAGTAGTTCATGACAGTCGCACTCTGTCCTGGTCAACATTGCAACTATTGTGGCAGGCCCGCCATTATTCCTGCCATGCTAAATAGCCCCTGTGCTATGGAGTCCCGGTGCAACAACGCACTCATTCATCTAATCATGGCGTAGCCAAGCATCGTTTGCGACATAAAAATAACTTGGAATCTATTCAATGTTAAATGAGGATTAACAGAGGCACACTGGCATTCCCCTTATTTTTTTAGTAAGGCTATTTGTGCCTTATATAATTAAAGTACTTAATATCCAATAAACAAATGAAGCATATTCCTGTGAACACAGGAAAATTTAAAATGAATTCAGGAGGTGGTTATGTTTAAAGTTGTAACTAAAGTAGAGTTTCGAACGTCAATTCATTATCTCATAGAATTGCAGTAGAATCAGTGGCGGTGCCTTAAGTCCCCCACCGGACAGGTCAACCATATTTGTCGGACAGAACTGGTCAGGCAGTCAGACCATAAAAAATATATAAATAGGCCCACACCAAGCCAACATGTCAGTTACAGTCTGTGAGTGCCATTTCTGGCCATTCAGAGGTTGCTATTCTTAAAAAAAATCTCATTTGGGATGGGGAACTCTATTCAACCCCTTCCCCTAGCTCGGGTCTACAAGCTCAAATTGCCCCTGTCGGACAGCTTATCCCCCCCCCCCAGAAAATTTATCCTAGATCTGCCACTGAGTAGAATAGGAGAAAGTATGGTTTCCACTGGTAACATAAGTCTAGGGAACATGCTGTCTGGTGCTATCAATATCAACATTATGTTTCCACCTAACAAGTCCATACCTTTAAAACACTAAAAACATTATTTTCAATGATTTTGGTTATCCATTTGCTCTTCCATTGCACAAAGCGAACTTAATTAGCCGCTGCGCATTGAATGTCTGTGAGGTCGTGTTCAGCGATGCTGTATAATGATGAATTGCAGTGACTGAGGCGTGATGTGACGAGGCAGCAAACAGTTAGATGCCTTGTATTCGTCCGTTAACTTTATTATCCTTATGTAATGTTCAAATATGTAAATTGGTAGTTTGACATATTTGAGACGACAAATCCTCCTAGCTTAGTATTATGTTAGACATGAGCTACAGACAAGGAATGTAATTGATCATAAGCCAGATAAGTGTTGATGAAAAGTAACCACTATCTCAATTACTTCATGCTCAGCTACCTTAGCTTATGAAACTATACAACAACTTGCTGCTGAACCAACAACCCATTCACATTTCAACAGACAACTTTACCCTTCCAGTGTAAAAGTAACAGAGATCATGATAAAAAAAAGTCTCATACTAATAATGTACAGTGTACAACACTCTATTTTTCTGGGACAGCCATTACGCTATTTTTTAAGATCAGAGCACTTGTTACTCGTATTAAATTATTTTATTTCAAATCTTACCCAACAGAAAAGATTCAGAATAAGATATAAATATTAAAGCTAAAAAGAAAAAAATCAGAAAGAAAAAACAACACAAACAACAACAACAGGCAAAAGAACCCAAAGAAACAACAATAATACAATCATTAATAAAAAATGTCAATAAAAAAGCAAAGCAATAATGATAAGATTAAAAGCCCGGAACATAAAAACCTAAGAAATATTGTGAAGAACTTTCCAAATTTTATGGTTAAAAATAGAAATTGTCGGAAAATATATCAATTGAGGTGTCTTCAGAGGATACAGTATTGTAAAGCTTTGGAATAATACAAATAAAACGGTCTTAGTGGAGGAAAACTCTGCCAAAAGGCACAAGGAAAAGATTAGAAAAGGAAAATGAAGGCAATGAGACGTAACAAGAGGGGATGCAAATGCTTTATACACGCAGCTAGTTAGCTAGTAATATGCAAATATAACATGAACACCTGGGAAGGAAGGTGCAATATCACGTTCTGTTGCCTAGCATACGTCTGTACTGTAGCGTGGGGGGGGGGGGGAATGGTAAGCATACGTTGTTTAGCCAACAATATGCAAATGTTACATGAAAACCTGGGAAGGGTGGCACATCACGTTCTGTTGCCTAGCCTACTGATCTACCGTGTAGCGGGGGACGGTGAGGCTATTAATTAGTAAGGCTTGGCCTAAGTAGACAGTGCAATTATATGTTATAGAAAGTACACTTTCGAAAGAAATAAAATTAAAATAAGAAAAAAAATTAAATAAGAAAAATTCAGTTGCAGACGTACCTTGTTTAAGTATTAAACAATGCTAACAATGTGGCTCTTGTAGCCCTAGCTAGACAAGGCATCCATGTGCAAAAAAGTGGTGTTTATCCATGAAAAAAGCACACCAGGAAAGTTTGCCTTACTTACGTATGCATGTTAACTATATTGTGAGTGTGACGTCACCAAAAAATAAAAATTTTCTATTATAACAAAAATATTAATAACTACAAGGTTTGTGGGCATAAATTCCATAATACGAATTAAGGGTAGCACCATCTCCTTGCCATACAAATTACAGCTCCCACTGACGTCTCAGTCGAGAAATAGGGTAGCTGAAGTTTTTCTCACAAATCTGACTACAAAACCAAATTTTACGTTCCACTTCTGACTTTGATGAGTTTAAATAATGTTCATCTGAGAATATAAAAGTTCTCTTGGAAAGCACAAAACTATTTATTCAGAATAAAATATAACAGTTTTGTTTTTTGGCTGACAACACCCTGAAAAATTTAATGAAATAGTTACACTTCATTTGCTACATAAGTAAATTGTTGCCTTTTTTTTTTATCTTTCGTAGAAGTAAATTTTACCTGATTATTTGAAGTGATACGTAATATTATATGGCATAACTGAGCAACTTAACAAGCTCCCATGTCATTTCATACTCTTAAAACAAACTTTACATCAAGGCGCTACTAAATTTCCATGAACACAAGCAGATTATTAAAGTGCAGCCTGGCACAGGTTAAATTGCAGACTTAGTAGCTGTGTGAGCTGCTAAGTGGTTGCTATGAAAATGTGAGTGAAAGAAATCATGTTTTCATCACTGATAGGCCAATTATAGATCTGTGGAATATGAAATTGTTTTACTGTTAGTTGTGGTAAGACTGATTGTACTAAGCTGGTTTCAGTTGAATTATTTTGAAGATCCTATCTTGCAAGTTGAATTACTCTGTTTCACTGTATATAGCACAACTAAATATAGTCAGACTTGTTTAGTTTCAACACAAGTAATGTTTTCAAATTGTTGGTCGAAATATTATATTTTTGGCTTACTGTATACTCCTTGTGTTTTTGATACAATATTTTAATTTGCTAACTAAATTAACAAACTCTGATGTTTAGCCCTCATAGAATTCTGTTTAAATTATGTTTTATTAAAGCATAATCAGAGTGTGCATTATTTATAGTATCTACTTATATAGCTATGTTCATAAAATATGTATTTATGGCAAAATGAAAAGTAATAAATTCACAAAATATGGCAAGCCTGTTTGATTTTCGAGTAATTATTATTGAATGCTAGCTTGTTAAGGAGAGGATAATCACTATTTTGAAAGAACAGTACACCGTTGTCATGCATTCATAGTGCCATTTGAAATGTTAATGCATCTCAAGGTATTAATTACCAGATTTGGCATGGTATTTCAGATCTTTATGAGCTATAAAGTATTAAAATATTAATCATAAAACAAGACATAACACATAGTAGTCTGCGGCTATCACACTAACAGCATTCACTCTAAAAGTAAAATGCTACAAGTTTTGTTTACAGCTCAATCTAGGCAATGATTCATGCTAAGATGCACTTTAAACTTTTATTTTTCTCCAAATCATGATTGTAACTTTTTACCAATTATAATCATAATAAACTCATCATTTAATGGTCTTTTTAAACTCATAAAGGTAAATCTCAATATCAAACAGTCCTAGTTTAATAACAAAAAACATATGCTGATGAGTGCAATTTCAAATTCCACAACCTTACAGTAATTACAGTCTTGGCTGTCTCAAAATGTAATCTGCTTTTTATATTAAAAATGGTAGTGTTCATAGTTCTAGTTAGCATTATATAGGCTTGTGGAAGGTTTTAAAAAATTTGTTTAATTTCAAAATTCAACCATTACCCTAAAATGTCATTTTAGTGGTTAAATTACTGTACATGAAATTATTTTATTTGTAACTATATAAATTTTATTATTTATAATTAAACCATAAAGTATTGTAATTTATATAACACAATAATACATTTTTATAGCGCACACACAATACTTAATTTACCTAGCAGATATGTAATACATAAACTCAGTTTAAAATTTATATTTGTATAAAATATTTTTTTTGTTCTTCACAGGGCTGTTCAGCACCTTTAGTTGTAAAGTTTGCAGACACAACCAAAGAAAAAGAACAGAAGCGATGGCAAAAGATGGCACAAAATCTAATGAGTTCACAAGCCTTTGCAACGGCAATGATGGCTACACTCACTAATCAAAATTACGTAAGTATACTGGCATAATCTCAAAAACAATCGTAATAATTACGATTTATTTAGGACATATTTTAGGCCCAGTGTACACAATTTGGCTCATGTGCACTTTAAAGAACCCAGTATATCTTTCAAGATAAGTAAGGAGTCCACATCTCGGTATATATATATCCAGTTACTTTACATAGAGTACATTCTTTATTGACGCTATTTGATGCTTCCCTCTACAAGTCAGTGATGGCTATCTCAGCATGCATGTTCTATGTTCAGAAGGCATAGAAAAATGAGTGCTGCTCACTAAAATGAAATAGCCCACTGGGCTAGCTAATTGCAGTGTTGACTAGTCGACGTGCTGCCTTTACAGGCCATGTAAATTGCTCAACATTTAAATATAATACAGTTTGGGAATTTCTTAAATCAGAAACATAAAAACTACCCAATTAGAGTTTTTAATGAACCTGTAAACTTAGTTCTTAATTTTATTTGAATCAGAGAATAAAAAGATTCCAAAATATAAGTATCTTGCTTAGAAGTGGCTGTCTCATAAAATTTGTGTCAAATTGATATTATGTTGAATATATGCGTGGCGGGGTAATAGTGCTTATTAAATTAGGTTAGTTGGTTTTTTAGGAAATTTATTCACCAATCACTAACAGTAGGCCTATACCACCTAATTTTTCATTAGACTCCTGGGCAACAAAATTGGATTAGATAGCCCAGTACTAAATTTGAACTTTTGGCATCATTTTGGATTTATGTGAATATGTGCAAAACACACATTCATACAATTGTGTGCGTAGACACATCCCAACAGTTGCTTAACAAACACCTGAAAATATGGACCGCACTGAACATAGCCTACCTATCACTAACCAAATTCTCATCACTGCATGCCAGCCCTCCTGCCCTGTCTCATCAGTTATATTTTACTATGGTCATATACATGCACTGTTCATTCATATACATCATTAAAATTAAAGGCTGATTTTTTAAATCAAGACTTGACTTGTTCATTTTCTTAACCACTTAAAGATACTGTAAATTAACAGGCATTTCGTCTTTGAGGCATTTTCAATTGATGAACAAAGACACGCTTATTATCTACCAATGAGGATAAAATGTCCATGAGAACATGCAAACAAGCTAAATGAACACATGAGTATTTGATAATCATAACTGTCTCAAGTCAACAATCTAAAAACGCCTGATAACTAACTTGGTTGATGTTCTCTTCGCTTGACATTGAAGATTGCTATTATATTTTGAGCTGCTTTGTTCAATTTGTGTTGTGTTGTCACCCCTCAAAGTTGCACTTTGATTTTAACTGATTCAAACAACTCAATCTATTATTGCCAACAGACAATGTTTTACTCTCTTGAACTTGAAGTGATGCTTACAAAAAATTTGAGCCTGCCTAGACAAATGGAGGCAGTCAGCTCTTCTTGATTACAGCTCAAATGTAAGGTTGACTGCAAGAATAAGAATGCGTTACCTCTAAATTCTAACATCCCTCAGAATTAAATATATTGGATAATGTATCATTATTATACTCATTTGAAAGTAAATCTGTATTGTTTTATACTGTTGAAGAGTAGCTTATATTGATGTATATATTGTATATAACATTTAGAACTTCTCAATGACCATATTTCCAATTATATTATGGTAATATGTATGTACTGTACGTAAAATGTATTTACTATTGAATGGCTTGCCATATTTCTCAATAATAGCTATCTGTAGAACATTTCCAGATTTATGTCTGTACATGTAGAGAATCCACAATTGACAATTATATATTTAGAGATAGTAATTGCATATGATATGAAAACCAAATATATATAAAAGATCAAAAGATCAGGAGCTTGTCTTAATATATTTCAACTCCACATTTTATGAATAAAAGGAGATGGGGTCCTTCAATGCAAAGGTAATTACTCTGTGGTGTGTATATGAATTTAGAGCATATTCTACCTGGATTTAATTTTGAACTAATTTCTTTTGGTTATTAACTGGATACAATGATGACATGGATGATGAATTGTTGGCTTGATGTTACAACATGAAACATGAATGAGTTGTTGCTAGTGTATAATAGCAGGGGAAAGAAGTAGCCAGAAACGATGGCATTAAGAATAGTAGTTAGAGATGACTGCATGGGGAAGAGGGTTGTACTAAACCTTTACTGAATTTTTAGTTCCTATGCGTGGAACTATTGTAATCACTCTTAGTCACATTTCTTTTGTTTTTTATTGTGTTTAGTATGTGTGTTTAGTATGTGTGTAGACATTTATGCAAATGCGCATGCATCAAAGAAAAGTTTTCCAACATTTTATTTTACATCCCGATGCGAAGTTCAATGTGAAGTTTCTGCAGAGTTCAGTCAGGGCTCACGCTGACCGATCGGCAAGTCGGCATGCATGAAACTATTTTGGTTTTACGGCAAAAAAAAATCAACTGCTGTGGCATAGGTATTTTGAAGAAGGCCTAAAATAAAACAAAGGTTTTAATACTCGCTGAAATACATCGTTTTTTAATTTAGATCTCTATTTTTCACTAACTCCATGCGACGTTTTTTTCTGTTGTATGAGTAGTCCATAGATCTATTAAACAACAGAGTGTTGACAAGATGGTGCAGCAATGCAGAGTTATGCATGTGTACCAAGATGGCCGTCGTAGTAAAGCGACACCTTCAGGCTTAGTATACATATTATTACCATAAATAAGCCCTCTCTGACTGACTATTATTTCATTAATGATAATGAGTAACTGGTAATAACAAATTATTAAACTATTGTAGCCTAAACGAGGCCAAGTGGAGCATCTTATTCAAAAATAAAGTACCAAGGAATGAAAATTAAAATCGTGTACATTACACCCAAACACCGCAACGCTCGAGTTTCAAACATACGGGTAGCTAACTGTACTGAACCCTCTGAGTAAATTGAGGGCGCAATTGCAAACGATGGTGCTTAGCGAAATTTGATTGGCTAAATCTATGGCAGTCATCTTGGATGGTACCCACACAGTTGTGCGTATTTCGAACATCGAATACATTGCGGTTAGCGCTCTAGTATTCTTATTATCAAAGATACTAGAAATACCTCTATGGAGTAGTTATATGAAGGTACCATATCCCCGACAGTTGGCTATGCAGCAATGTACCCTTTGAATACAAATTGAAGACAAGTGAAGATATAAAGGCAGCCGACTGTCGGGTACATAACTTTCCACAAAAACATTAGGCCTAAGCTAGGCCTAGTTCAGTACAGTAGTTACTGCGATGCGAGGGTGGTAGATCGTTCAGTCAGTGATATCGTGTTATCGTCTAATACATTTTAATAATGTGTGTACAATTTAATCATGCACCGCGTGGGTCGCTTTCTTTGTTATGCGGTAGTAGTATACGTAGCAGAGTGACGGCAGTAATCTAAGCCTAGCCTAGAAAACTTAGGGTGACAGACGATTGAGCCCAACTGGTGTGGACGATCGGACCCAAGATAGCTTCAAATGAATTGTAGTCCTAGTAGGCCACTGCCACCACCCCCACTCCTGATATCGTTCCAAACTACTGTAAAATGAAATTACTGTATACCTAGCTAGGCCTAGGCACTATGCCTACGAAATTTTTTCGAAGAAATTTGCTACAAATATTACTGTAATTTCCCTGTCGAATTACATTAATAAAATCACTATTTTGGGCCATAAAGACTACCCTGTATTTTTCAACCCCCACACAAATTTGACCCAACATATATAGCTAACTTTGAATGATTTTACATAAGGATTTATCATTAATACCATTCAACTTACACTAGATGTGTATAAGAGACAGTATATATATAGGGCATATATACTTTTTAAGTCATGTATCATGCATAGGAACGTTGACGCCTGCAAGGCTCTGGTTATTATATTTCTATGTAATGTTTTATTTGAACCCTTTGTATCTTTGTAGGGAATGCCAGCAGGAGGAGCAGCTGGACCAACAAACACAAACCCAATTCAACAGCAACTAGCCAGTAAGATTACCAGTCCCAACAAACCAGGGGCCACATTTATCAAACTAGAAATCAGCTTAAATTCGTCTCAAGTCCATTTTTTTGCTTAAGTAAAATTCATCTATATTGCTTAGCTTAAAAATTGCTTAAAATTAGAAAGTCGATTGTATGTTGGCACCATCTAAGACGATTTTTAGGCCAAGATTTTGCTAAGACTGGGTAATAAATCAACTTATGATAATTATTAGGGACTTTTTTGACTTGAGACATTTGCTAAGCTGAGATTGATAAATCCTGGGCCTGGTCTTTATTTCCTGGTCTTTATTTTTTTATTTTTCTATTCTTTGTGATGGCTGTCTTTTTCCTACTTTTTTTCAATAGAGGGATTTAGCGATGGGCATCACATGACCTAACTTGGGTGTTGGACATAAACATTCCACTGACACAGCGGTGTTTTACATGGAGATTTCTATCGCGGCCGTCCCTTGTTTAATTTATTGGAAATTAATCTTAACAATTTTGCCTTAATGTTTTGCTAATGCTGTAAAGGATACTGGCCGTAAACATTTAGATTTTTCGACAAATGTTAGGCCTAGGCTTCTGCACATCTAGGATGTGCTGCAATGTTAGGGCCACATAAGTTTTATGACGGATCACTTAAATTTCAAAGCATACAATTTAAGGAGAATGCTAGGATAAGGAAATAAACACTGTTTTGAACAATTTATTGCCTTTCCTAGCAATTTAGTTCTCATGTTAACAGTGGGTGGTTGTTTTTGCAACCATAACATTATCTTTTCCTATGCTATCGCACTGTAATATTTTTCATGTATACCCTAGTTAGGTCACATGACCGCCTATAATCAGTCATTGCTAAATCCCACACTACACTAGGTGTGATGGTAAAGAGCTAATTGATTCAGATTAGGGGGAGTATTCCCTTGTTTTAAACGTGCGGCCTTGTGATCATTAGCGAGAAATACTCAATCCATTAGATCAGATGGTCAGCTGTTAATCCTATGTGCATAGTAATCACATTAATGACTTGTGTGTATTAACTTAGAAAAGAGTTATTCTTTTGCAGATATTGCATTACCAATTCATTTCCTTTCGTTTTTTCTGTGTGTGTTTTCACTGATTTGCAATTCCCTGGGTTGATGCCTAAATATATAAATCAAATATAATGTATTTAAATGTCAATAGGCTGTCAGTTGACACCATTTTGATATGTTTAAGCATTGAGTGAGTATTTGGGTGATTGATTGATGGGCCATTCTATCACTCAGTGTTTATGTGGCATGTACAGTATGTGTACAGAAATGAGATTATTCAAATGTTATTAAATCAATGCTCACTAAGAATTATTTTGCATACATTTGTACAACATGTCAGATAGGCAATAAATAGGAGTAAATGTTGGAGCACCCAATTCCAATCTGTGCATACATTCATATTTCTGTCTAATTCTTTCAACCTTTTTTTTTTGATAGCATAATGACATGTAATACACCTCATTCACTCGTGCATATTTACCTCATTCACACATGCATAGGAATCTCATCCACTTTATGTACATTTATCTGATTCACACAGGCTCATCTCATTCACATATGTACATTTTATCTGATTAAGACATACACAGGAATCTCATTCACACATGCACATACATTTCAATCACACATGCACATTCATGTCAATCACACAAGTACATTCATGTCATTCACTCATGCACAGGAATCTCATTCACACATGCACAGGAATCTCATTCACTCATGCACCGGAATCTCATTCACACATGCACAGGAATCTCATTCACTCATACACCGGAATCTCATTCACTCATGCACCGGAATCTCATTCACTCATGCACCGGAATCTCATTCACTCATACATCGGAATCTCATTCACACATGCACAGGAATCTCATTCACACATGCACAGGAATCTCATTCACTCATGCACCGGAATCTCATCCACACATTCACAGGTATCTCATCCAAATATGCACAGGAATCTTATTCACACATGCACAGGAATCTCATCCACACATGCACAGGTATCTCATCCACACATTCACAGGTATCTCATCCACACATGCACAGGAATCTTATTCACACATGCACAGGAATCTCATTCACACATGCACAGGAACATATTCACACATGCACAGGAACATATTCACAGGAATCTCAGAACAGTTCAGTTAATGCTAACTTTGAATGATTTTACATAAGGATTTATCATTAATACCATTCAACTTACACTCTTTAAACAGAGTGAATAAGTATTTTAAATATTGTGATTTTAACATTTTTCTTAATACTCGTGATCACATCTTTAATAATATAATCTGTTATCATCCATCCATGATTGTTTGAAAGCTAGGCCTTATTTGAAGATTAAGACCACTTTTGATAAGTACTGTTAGTTCATATTTTGTTGTAGGTTTGTTATTATACACGACAAATAATGAATCTGTCATATTTATATTCCTTCCCAGCGTTTCAGGCAATGCAACAAATTTCAGCACTAACAAGTGGCGGACAGGGTCCCATGACACCAACAGGGGCAGCTGCAGCGGCGGCGGCAGCAGCTGCAGCAGCACAACAGCTTCAAGCTTCGCAACAACTTCACGTTGCCCAAGCCCATAACAGTTTCTCTGGTTTATCTACAGGTGAGATTTAGTTTGGTGGGAATTGTTTGTGACCAGCTCTGGCAAAATCCGCCATTTGTTGCAATTTCTAATTTCCCACAGCATCCAAAATGATTGAGTATCAGAATTGTGAATATTGTCATGTTTTTGCATTTTATAAGGGAAGATAACATTTAACATTTCTGCAAAATATCAATCACTAAATCTAACCGAAAAGTTAAATAAACTATTGATTATGGAATCTTTGGAAGCTATTTTCTCAAAACCCAAATGGTTGATATCCAATTAATTAGATATTCAAAACTTAGCTAATACACAACTAATTTCTATCAAATAAACACTGTTTTAAAGAATTTATGCAAAATATAAAAACACTAAATTTTGAATTTTTCCTACAATGGTTGGTTTTGCCAGAGCCAGTCAAATTTGTGGAAATTTTGAAATAGCTTAGTGTATCTCTTTGAATGAGACATCAGAGAAATTGATGATAATGATGTACTAGTTGTCGCTTACAGGTAAGGTGGTGCACATGGAAAAAGATCAACGCCAAAAGGCTGGTTCAGTATGGTGTGATGAGGATCATGATTGCTGTAGGGGAAAATATGCACAAAAAAAGGGGCTACATTTATAGAATACTTTGATTATGCATGAGATTTGTCATTGGTGTTTTTTGATGCAGAGCTTAATATTGATGGTTGTTGTCTGCATTAAAGAGGCAAAAACATGCTTTATTGATCAATTGGTGCAAAAACAAATCTCTACAGAGAATTCACTTGACACTTCCAACGTGCATGAAGTACAAGAGAACGAAATGCATTATTAGTTGGCACATTTAAGAAACTGGCAATTTGCAAGCTAGAAGAAATTGAAATTATATTTTCGCCCGCGGGAAAGAACCATATTTTTACCAGGAGTTGAGCATTATGTTAAATTGAGCAATAGGTCTCCCCAATATCCTATCAAAACAGTGCATTCCATTTTCACAAATGTATTATAAGACTGGTGCAAGTATTCTTGGCATAAATAATCAACATTTGATAAATTTATATTAAACTGATATTGATGTCTATAGTACATGTTGCACAAAAATACAAAGATATTATATATATATCTTATTTTTATCAAGAGTAATGTTTATTATTCTACTTGGCAATGAAATTAATTTGACAACTTGCTAAATTCATTGCAAAAAAACTCCTTATTAGGTGAGATCAAATGAGTATACACACTTTACCTTATACATCATGCGGTAAAGTGAGAGTATGGTAGAGTAATAATCATAGTAATTCATAATTTTTTTTTTTTTTTTTTTTTTTTTTGTGGTTTTAAATAACACTTGTTTTAATACTTCTGACGCCTGTTGTGTCGCAGTGATGTTATATTGCCGTCACACACAAATCACAATAGTAAAGAATTTTTAATCAACTAATAGCAGTGTTATGGTTGTTGTCATGTTTTTATTACATGACTACCATAATAATAATATCCATATTTGACAATACAACGGCTTCTAATTGACCTTTCTTTGTTATGCTATCAATTGTCAATGTGATGAATTTTGTGCTTTATTGTTCCTCATTCCAGGATCGTCTCCAACAACATCTTTAAGCAACAGTTCAAATGCCACTAACGCACTCGGTCTCCAGGGATACGCATCACAAGGTCTGAATACATTTTTCTTTAAATACTTTTATTTACCGAAATAGGAATTTCCCTGTGATATATTTTTTGAAGTTTATTTTTCCTTTCTGTAGTATGCAAGATGATTTTTTTTTTATGTAATAAATATCAAAAAAAGCAATGAATTGTTTGATGTCGAGCTATTCATCTGTCAATAAAACACATCTCTTTCCCTCCCCTCCCTAGAAAAATAATAAATAAATATATACAATTTAAAAAATTAAAAAAATTATTTCTCTAAATTATTTGAAATAATGATTGTTTATCTATATTCTTCAGTGAACATTTTATTACTTTTTATTATGTAA